>NW_004955497.1:4435733-4478422 GCF_000276665.1 Chinchilla lanigera | reverse complement strand
GTTTTTCTCCGATACCGGGAACCGAACTCACGACCTTGCGCTTGCCAGGCAGGCGCTTTTGCCGCTGAGCTAAATCCCCAGCCCCTATTTTTTGTTCTTTTGAAATTCACAAAATTTATAAAATTTTATTGGGTTCTTGATGAAGCATATTTCAAATTGTTTTAAAAAGTAAAATCTTTAAGATTTTAAAGTCATCAGTGAAGTCCCTCAAACAGATAGATTGTATAAAGATCAGGTGAAATACTTGGAAAGTAGAGGGCCCTCAAAATCTGCCTAGAGCAAAGAGGAAGTTGAAGCTTAAATTACAAATAGTTAAGCAAGCTATTAAAACCAGGAGGTCTTGTTGCAAACCTGTCGCATCCAGGAAAAGTTGTATTTAGAGGCAATAGCTTTAAATATCATATTTATTATAGAAGAAATTTTAAAAAGCAAGTTAGAGTTTATCTGAAGAAAATGGTACAAGGTTAACTGGAATAGATGTATTGCTGATATCTGTGGTTTATTGAAAGGAACAGCCAATGCTTAAAATTTTCTTTTTTCTTGACCAATTTTACATGCTTGAATTTGGTAATCAGAACCACTGATCTGAAAACAACAATATGCAGTATAAGAACCATTGTTGAACTCCTACCATCTTGTATGGTGAAGCTCTGCATCATTTCCAATTTTTTTTTTTTATTACTTGTTACTGTCTGATTGTTTGATCAATCTTACATTGTTATGTCTGGTGGACTGAGCAACTTCATTGAAGATAATGTAATGTAGTAACCATTGTAAATTCCTATCATTTTGTTTTGAGGTCATGTATCGTTTTTGTTTTTGTGTTGTTTTGATTTTGTCTTCATCACTGTTTTGTTAGTTCTTTAAATTTTTAAAATAAAAAAGTAAAAACAAAAACGAAAATGGAAGAAAAAAACAAATGAACCTAAGAAAGGGAAATTAAGGTAGCTGCTGATATTAATGAGACAGACGCAGAGGCTGTTAAATCCTTGGTAACATAAATTTAGGGTTAAGGTTAAGAAATGTCTGAATTTTAACCCTGGAGATGATGAGGCCTAAAAACAGCAACCGTAATAGTAATACTTGAGACAGTGTGAATGGTCTTAGTAAGCTTTACAAATGAACATTATTGCAGTGTGATTTAAGCAACGGTGTATTATATATAAGCAGTCTGTACAGGAGGCCAGTTGTATGTGTGTGTATGCAGCTGTCTCTGAGAATTGGTCTCAAGATCCCTGGAGATATAAAGTGCATTAGACACTCAAGTCCCTTACATAGAATAGTACGGTATTTGTGTAGAACTCGTACACATCCTTCCATAGGTTTTATTTATTTATTTATTTTTTTGGTTTTTCTCCGGTACTGGGAACCGAACTCACGACCTTGCACTTACCAGGCAGGTGCTTTGCCGCTGAGCTAAATCCCCAGCCCCTTCCATAGGTTTTAAAATCATCTCTGGGTGACTTATCATACCTAATGCAATGTCACTGCTTTTTAGTTGCATTGTATAAAAATAATGATGAGGGGAAAATCTGTGTATATATTCAGTATGATTTATTTTATTTTTAAAAACATGTATATATGTATGTATTGTGGAGCGAGGGAATCAAGCTTATTTCTCACTGAACTACATCTTCTATCACCTTTCCTTTTACACTTTTTAAAATTTTGAAACAGGGTCTCACTAAGTCATTAAGCTGCCCAGGCTGGGCTCAAACTTGTGATCCTTTTGCCTCAGTCTCAGAGAGTGCCAGGATATCAAGTATATGCTGCCACACCCAGCTCAGAAATTTTTTCAAATGTCTGATCCATGATTGGTGGAATCAAAAAAATGCAGAATCTAAGAATTGAAAGGGCCAGTTATACTATATATACATAATTATGCTGCTTTCAGAATACTCAAGACTTGAAATGCGCGTAGTGTTGAAGAGAGGGTGTAGGATCTTTCCTCATCGCGGCCTTCACACCATGTCTGTAGATATTCTGGAGAAGGCACCTAAAGTCCACTTACCGTTCAGCCAAAACACAGAAGTATCAGCAGGAGCTTTTGAAACAAACCCCAGGAGGCGAATCTGATTACTTTCATTTACATTTTCAGACTCTTTCTGAACCACCTGTAGAAACTGTTGGATTGATATTGACCATAAATTGTTGAGGAACGGCTAATAACATTTAATATAGAAGATGCTAGCAAATGAAAAGCTGGCCTTTAGTTGGCAACGGGAGGCTCAAATCTGCCGTGCACTCTAATTCCTTGAAATCTAACATTGTTGGCGAGTTAGTTTCCCAAGAAAGCCAGAAGATGTCAAAACAAAACAGAAAATAGGCCAGTAGTTGCGGTGCCTTTTGCTGTGTAGGCCTGGAGGCTGGCTTTGTCCGAGAACTGTTGCTCGGGGCCTACTGTCCCCAAGGGAGGCCAACAGCCAGCACAGGAGGAGGCCGTCCAGCTGGTGTCCAGCCAGGGCAGCCCCCAGGACACAGACGGCAGCTGCCAGAGCTGAACCTTGGGCAGAAATCTAGAAGCAAGGAAGTCGCTGTGCTGCGTCTCACAGAGGTTTAAATGTGCGGGTGTTCGTGCACCCCCGGATGTTACAGACGGCTTGCCTTTTTGCCTCCAAATCCAGGGTTTATGCACAACGTCGGTGAGAGCGGTCCGTGCATTACTAAGCTGTGGTGGCCCTGGCAGGACGCCCCGGACCAAGAGCAGCGCACTGTCGTGTTAGTCAGGCGACTGCAGCAACTGCGGCAATGCTCGCGCTGTCGCGGGTGGTCTACCTATTTCCCAAAGCTGTGCCGCTTGCCAGCACAAAAGCACCCTGGCGTACTCCGCTGTAAGAACGTGCTGGAAAAAACCCTCTGTGACATAACTGAGTTAAGCTGGTGCTAGAGCCCATGGGCCGGAAGCCAGGTGTCCTGTGTGCCTTGGGAAAGGCTTTTCTCATCTCTGGATTTCCCTGCTGTATCCAAAGTGGACCACACAGGAACTCTAAGTGGACGCTGTGGTGCTGACCTCCGAGCCTTTCAGAGACTCAACTCCCCTCTCCCTCCTCCACACCACACGTCCCTCTTGGGGGGGCTGCCTCACCTGCCGGATGTGAACCCCAGGAGATGATTGCCAGTCCTAGTGTATGGGCTGCACCTGCAGCCATCAGGACTGCCGTGGCGATTTAGGCGAAAGACCTCGTGCTGGGGCTGGAGCTAAAACTTCCACAGCCCCCTGTGCACGGCCTCGGGGCGCCCCGTCCTGTCCCACTGCGGCCGCACTGCCTTGACTTAGGCGCACAGGCTCTGACCGGTTTTACTGGGTGTGCTTGCCAGGGTTTTGCCCGAGGCACACAAGTTCCCCACCTCCTGCCCGTGGGTGCCGCCCAGGAAGGGGCAATGCCCAATGGGACATGGTGGAAGGAAGCTGAGGAGCAAGCGCTTTCCCTTGTCTCCCCACTGGCCCAGCCCTGGCAGCCAGGTGAGAGGAGGCTCCTTGCTGGTGGGCAGAGGTGAGCGCAGAGGAGATTGCAGAGAGATGAGTAAATCGGGAGAGGTGAAGGTTTGGGGACAGGCAGGTGACAGCAGGCGGGGACCAAAGGCAGCAGCCCCCAAAGGTGGTGCTGGAGGTCAAAGAACCTGTCACCAGGGGTGTAAAGGGAGAATGCCCAGGCGACAGAAGAAGCAGAGTGGCTGGCCTGGGGGTCTTGGGGTTCCTGACACCCGCCCCTCTGCTGCGTCTCCTGGCCCACCCCCAGCACTCTGACGCATCCACCTTCTCACCTAGGTCCAGACAGCCTGTCTCCAATTCGCCTGTCCACGCCTTCTGGCCTCTGTGTGAGTTGGAACCCTCCGAGTTGTTGCGGAGTTGGTGTGTCTGCAAGGCAGAGCTTGACTTCTTCTATCACTTTACCATCCTGGGCGTGCAGGGACCCTTGGAGCGCTGTTGCTGACACACTTCCCAATGGAAGAATGGGAGATGAAGGGTGATTCTGAAGGATCTCGGGGCCACAAGGACACAGTTTGGTGTACAGTCGTGACTGCTAAGTTATCAACAAGAAGTCTCTAGCTGGAGCTAGGGATACAGCTCAGTGGTAGAGTATTTACCTAGTACGAGTGAGGCCCTGGTTTGTCCCAGCACCAAACAGAAAGGAAGAGAGAGAGAGAGAGAAAGAGAGAGAAAGAGAGAGAGAGAGAGGGAGAGGGAGAAGGAGAGGGAGAAGGGAAGAGAAAGAAAGAGAAAGAAAAAACCATTTACATTCAGGGTCCATACTATTGACGTAAGGCAGTCTTTCTCTGTTTTTCTTTTTCTTCCTTGCTTCCTTGCTTCCTTGCTTCCTTCCTTCCTTCCTTCCTTCCTCCCTCCCTCCCTTTCTTCCTTCCTTCCTTCCTTCCTTCTAGCCCATCCTATGACGTTCCCGTCAGGTTGCTAAGAATTTCCATCTTTCCCTTCCTTCCCATTTCCAAATAAAAACCAGTCTCCATGGACACCGCCCTAATGACAAGAAGAGAAGGGAAATGTCGGGAATCTTGCCCTAAGGAACTCTGGACACAGTGGAACACACTGAATTTCTCTATAAAAGCCGTTTTATGGAGTATAAATATTCAATGTCTTGGCTCTAGACCCCCTGGCTGGCAGGACCTGGGCTGCCCATTCAGCCGTCCCTGCCTTCCTCCCTGGGCCTGTTTGTTGTCCCACCCACAGCGCTGCCCACCTCATTATTTATAAGACGTGTCTCCTGTTTTCTGAGGAAATGTGTCACACTGAGCTTCCTGTAGGGATATTTTGGGACTAAGAACCTTGGCTTTTGATTTTTCCCCCTGTACCTTGCATAACACTCTGATTCCAACTTCCCTTGAATTTTCTCTCCTTTCCTGCTGCTCTTTGAGCTGAAAAAAATATTGTTTTAGTTTGAAAAGCCCTGTCAGAACCCAAAGCACAGTTATGTACCTCTCTGATATTTCTATTCTAGATATAAACATCATGTGTCTAAGCAGCAAGTATATTTTGTGGGATTTTTATCGCATTTTATAATGACGAAATTCAGCAAAGTTCTTAGGAGAGACGTATTCGCAGTTTCAAAGCACGAGTACTGCCTCAGTGCTGTAAATTGTAAAAGATGAATGATAGAATTTGAAATGCAAATACCTTGTGAATTACAGTCCACTGACACTTCCTCTCAGCTGCTCCTCGTTGTGTGGGTGATTTGCCTGGAGTTCTGTATATTAATATTCCAGGGGAAATGATTTATGGGAAACGAGTCCCAACATCCTCCTACTGGAGGTGTGATCCTGAGCAAATTGTTCCTACCCTGGACCTCAGCTGTCTTACCTGGAAGTGAGGGTGAACTGGCTGGATACCTGAGCACCCTCCTCAACCCAGCTTGCCACAGATGCCCGGGGAGCTGGGGTGGGAGAGTCCAGGAGGGCATTTCTCTCTGTGGGCCCTAGATGTCCCCAGCACACGCCTGAAGGCTACTTTCTGTCCTCCTGGAGCTACTGAGACTCGCTGATGGGAGTATTTCTGCTAGAAGTTTGTGTTCATGAGGGACCAGTGACTCAGCCATGGAGATTCACAGAAGAATTTCAAGACATATCAAAACAATCCTTTTGGGTTATTTTTATGACTGTTTGAAACCTCTTTGGAAGCTGCTTACACTTTCAAGAATGGACTTTGTGTGTGCTGTGAAAGAGAAATTCAGAAGTCACTTTTCAAACATCAATGGACTCACAAAGGAAGAGTTATTATAGTTATTATGGTGTAAATATATCCATAAGGTGTGGATATTTTAAAAATGAAGTAGCGGACACAGCTTCTCTGTGTGCCCATGGTCTGGCAGAGACTGCCGTGTGGCTTTGCCCACGCAGATTCTGAATAGGTACCTGTACTCGGGGCCACCTCAAAGTACGCAGAGGGCAGTTGCGAGGAGGAGACGCCAGAGTCCATGAGGAGGACTGGGCCAGCACTCCGTTCGAGTGACAAAATAACTTGAAATCTGCGCATAAGGAGAGAA
Source organism: Chinchilla lanigera (assembly GCF_000276665.1). Classification (NCBI taxonomy): domain Eukaryota; kingdom Metazoa; phylum Chordata; class Mammalia; order Rodentia; family Chinchillidae; genus Chinchilla; species Chinchilla lanigera. The sequence goes on along the minus strand of NW_004955497.1, from coordinate 4,472,426 downwards.
GGTCTATTTTGGTTCACAACTTCAGGGGTTTCAATCCATGGTTGGTCAGTCCCAGTGCTTTTGGGCCTGTGGTGGGAGCGTGTGGTAGAGCAAAGCTGCTCACACCACTGATGAAAGTGGAAAAAAAAAACAAAAAGGAAGAGACCAGGGTCCTGTAATTCCTTTTGTGGGCACACCCTCAATGACCTAAAACTCACCACACCCACTTTTTAAGGGTTCTACCACCTTCCGATAGTGACAAGCTATGGACAAAGTCTTTAACACATGGGCTTTGGGGGGACATTCCAGAGTCCAGCTACAGCAAGGGGTCACTTCAAGGACACCAGGAAAGACACCTACACATTCCAGGAAACCCCACTGTTGCTGCCATGTTCCACAGCAGCCGTGAGGTTAGACCACTGGTCAACCCATTGATCTAGACCTCTAGCCAGGAAAAGAGAAGAAACTACTTAGGATGAATTCAAGGAGAACTTCAAATTTATTCTGCAGTCATCTCAGATAGATGAATGTCCAGTTTAATAAAACTAGTTCTCTCCAAATGAATTTTTAAGTCGGAGGTTTTTCCAGAATAGTGGCTATGCCTCTACGGGAAGTGGGGATTATGGGGATCTTAAAAATATCAGCTCTCCTGGAAATAACTTTCCAATTTAGTGTTAGGGAAAGTTGTATGTAGCATAAAGGTCAGAATGGTGACAGGACATGAGATAGTGGTGCTAATTTCTGTGAGACAATACACCCTGTAGCATGAAAAACTGCAGGATCAGCTATCTACCTCTCATCAGGTAATTATGATGACTGTCATCTGACACCTGTAATTCGAATCTTTATAAACAACATAATGCTGGTTACTTCAACTTACATGCCAAGGAAGCAAACCTTGTACCTCGCCATATTTTACATAGTCTTTGAGGGTTACATCCACAGACCTGGAGTCTCCGGCTGTCTGAAGGAGATGTGCTGTGTGTAAGGCACAGGGTTATCAAACTGTCTACTCTGTATCTATTACAAAGCAACTGTTAGCGGTAATTCTATTCATTTATGTAATTATCGGCCTATATCTTGTCATTGTTCCCAAATCATTTCTCCAGGAGCCCCGCCCACCGCTCATGTGCGCACATGCGCGCGCGCACAGTGTTAAAATGTCACCGTGTACCCATCCTTCCATTGTCAATACAGCATTGTGTAACGATCACAGCCTCAGTGAGAACGCAAAGCCTGCATTAAAACCCTGGCCCTGTCCTTTTCTATCTGTGTTATCTTAAGCAAATGTCTTAATTTCCGTGCATCTCGGTAAAGGGAGGCTGGGGACAGGGGCTACCTCACTGGATTGTTACGGGCAGTAAGTGAGTTAATGTATGCAAAGGCCTTAGAATAGAGCCTGCCGCACACCTGGCAACCTCGCACTCATTTAAAATTTATGTAATGCAGTGCCTGTGGGGACTCAGGAATAGTAACAGAAAGAAAAATACTAGAGGCTTGAGTCCTAATACTGCAACAGCAAACAGAAACATCAAAGCGACGCCCAGGATTTGGGAGCAGATTTCTTTCCGTCCACGGGCACTGATCAGGATCACTCCCAGAATATCAGGCCCTGCTCTCTGGTGGCCTAGGGCTTATATGAGATAAGCAAGCGGGAAGTACAGAGGCAGGACGGCTTGTGGTTTGGGGATTGGTTTATACAATGTGCGTCATAGTGAGCACCTGTTTCTAAGAGACAGGAGCAACCGGAAGTGGAACAGGAACTACTGCCTGCGCAGCTAACAAACTTCTGTCCAATAGTGAAGATGGAGCAAACCGTCTCTAAATTATTTCCTCCTCTGTTCTTGGATGCTGCGGTGTTGAGTCGAGTAGCCTCTGTGGGGACTTGTTTTGGTGGCTGGAGGAGTTCCGCCCCTCCCCCACTGACTCAGTTAAGTGACTGTGGCGGATGGGATAAATGACCTCCACAGGGAGGAGTCCCCCTGTGCAGAGTGGTTTGAGGATGTTAGGGATGAAAGGAGACCTAAGGGCATCACCTATTACTGTTTCATGGTTTCAATGATTTGGAGAACAAGTTTTATTAAACATAGAAGTCGGTGCATTTCTCTACTGAAAACCCCCTAAGACCTAATAGCTGGTCCCTGTCATAGGAAGGTGGGACAGAGGGCTCCCTTCAGCATGTTTTGAACATGGAAACAATTGAAGAGAGGAAATGAGTCACTTTTAGATGAAAGAATGGGGAAGTTAAAAGTAGAAGTGCTAGAGCGAGAGAACAGAGTCCCCAGAGCAGCCTCAGTGGGGTGTCCATCGTACACCCTTCTGAAAGTGCTCTGGGCCCCGTTTAATTACTTAGAGTAAACTTAACCTTCAGTTTGTTCTTCCATTTCCATACAAGACAGGTGAAAACCTTCCCTAGGCGCTCCCATGGCACTCTATACTTTTATCCTGACGGTCATTCTTCTCCCCCAAGCAGAGCCACCAAGTCACAGAAATGGAGAGCTGCTGCTTTTAAGTATAGAGTACCAAGTGAGTTTGCTAAAAGAAGCCATTCTTCCCATCCCTGTGTGCATAGTCTGCCTGGCCTGAGCCCATTACAATCACGAGTAATTCAGCAACGCAGAGCTCAAATTGTGGAGGACAAGAAATAGTTTTCTGACACTCTCAAACATAGCCCCTCTGAAGCTAGTGTTGACGGGCAATGTTCAGAGTTCTGTCGCTAAATGGGCTACGGTGAATGTTTAAATAAAAACATTAGGATGCATTTCAGTGAAAGACACATTACCATTAATCCCACTTCAGCTACACCCCCTCATTTTGAACACGCTTCTCCCATGAATCTTGCCACTTTCCGAAGCAGTTCTGGAAATCCTCTTTTGTGTCTTTTTAGGACTGCTTCATGTCCTGAGTTGATTTAAAACATTTATGGCTATTTCTGTTGAATAAAAACAGTACAGTGTGTCCTCATCTGTATTATTCACCAGATCTGGCACCGTGTGACTTCTGGCTCTTCCCCAAAGCAGAATGGCCGTGAAAGGCAAATATTTTGAACCAATTCAGGACATCAAGACAGCCATGACCACACAACTAAAGACACAAAAAAGGACCATTTCAGAAAGAGAGAAGGATGATGGCATAAGTTTCTTCAAAGCAGGGGAGGCAGTATTTTGAGTGAGATTCAAGACAATGTGTCTCTGTAATAAATTTTAAAAATATAAATATTCACTGTATGTTATGATCACAGCTTTTATATAAGTCAGATTGGGTGCTTTTAGGAGTTTTTTTTTTATTTTGTTTTTCTATTTTAAAGAAAACAAAACAATGGTATAAAATTTCAAAACAAGATAGGAGAGTAACAATGGTTAGTACATTGTGTATTGTTACCTTCTAAGTATGTGCTCACATCACAAGATGGAGACATGAAGAATTGGTCAAACAATATAGGCATAAGCCTTTCTTTTCAATGAACTAATAGCAATTAGTAGTGTAACTATCTTTACTATCTTGTATGTATATATATATTTTTCCTTTCCCTTCCTTCTTTTCTCCTTCTCCTCATCCCAGTTTCTCTTTCCTTTTGAGCAGTTTCTTCCCATTTCACAATATCTATTGTACATTTTGGGTCTTATTTACTCTTTCAGCTTCCCACACTAGGGAGACAGTACAGTGTTTACACATGCAAGACTGATTTATTTCACTTATGAGTATGGTCTCAAGTTACATCCATTTCCCTATAAATGTCTTAAGTTTATCCTTCTTTATAGCTGAATAGTATTCCATTGTATAAAAATAGCACATCTTTTTTATCCATTCCTCGGTTGATGGGCATTTGGGTTGTTTGCTTGGATGAGTTTCTACAAGGGTGTCTCGTGGATGAGGATGCTGAGAGGCTGGGTCCAGGGAAGGGAATTTGATTTACCCCATTGGGATGTAAACTCAACTTATTCTCTCATCCTGATCTCCCACTACCGATGCAAATGTGACTTTCTAAAGACTGGCCTACCTGGCCTTTTGGAATTTCCACACCTAATATGTGCCACTACTTTTTTCCATCCTCTCTGACTACTGTGGCCCTAAATCAAGACTGCAGCTGGGTTTTGCAGAAGATTCAGAGCCCAGTGCTGCCCGGGAGATCCAGGGAGAACTATGCAAGGAAGTCAGACTGAGACCAGCCATGCCTCCTCAGCTTTCTCTTGATCCCAGCATGTGATGTCGCGATTCAAATCTTCACCCCGTAGACACTGTGGCAAAGAGCTGTAGAATGGAGAAAGGAGATGCTCAAAGCCAAATTCAAAGTTGGCCTGCTGCTGCCGACACCGTACCATTAATGGCTCATACACCTCACTCAAGACAAGCTCCCATCTGTCCCTGCCGTGACCTCCACACCTAATTCCACATTATACCGTGGTGTGTGTCTGTTTCTGTTTACATGATTATGATGTGACAAGAATTTAGTTATTGCTGGCTGTGAGGCCAGACCCAGGACACTGACTTAGGTGATGTCTTTTACCCAAAAGGGGGGAAGGTGGGAATCGATATGGGAACCGGTCATCAACTCACTGCCTAACGTTTGGGTATCAGATTAGAATACCAGCAATGATAGCTCGCTCACCCTGTTCACGCGCTGTGCGAACACCTTCGTTACAGATGGTCCCCAGTTTAGCCTGATGCAAGCTACATATTTTGACTTGGTGATAGTGCAAAAGCAACTCACATACAGGGGAAACCAGACTGAGTGTAGAATTTGGATCCCTTCCTGGACGGGCACTGCGTGGCCGGTCCACTTGCTCATGTTGCTGGCCACTGGCAGGAACCACCACTTCCAATCAACCCTATAATGAGGGCAACCACTGGGGCTCACCAATGTGCTGAGCTGCCAGAGGGTGTTGTTTGCTGGTTGCAGTACAGGGTCTCACTAAGTCACTGAATTGCCCAGACTGAGCTTGGACTTGCAGTCCTCCTGCACTAGCCTTTCCAGTGCTGGGATTACAGGGACGCCCAACTGTGCTCAGCTTCCAGAGGTGCTTTTCAGATTCAAGCATCCAATAAATTACATGAGATAATCATGCTTCAGTATAAATGGGCTTTATGGTAGATGACTTTATCCAACTCTGGGCTAATGGGAGTATTCTGAGCATGGTTGAGGCAGGAGGGCTGAGAGCATAGTCCATGCTTTAGGTGTATTCCGTATGTTTCCCACTTTGTGTTGGTCAGCTTTGTGTACCATGACAAAGTACCTGAGATCATCAACTTAAAAGGAGGAAAAGTTTGTTCAGCTCTTGGTATCAGAGGTCTCAGTTCATCGTCGATGGCGCGGTTGTTTTTGGACCTGTGGTGAGGCAGAGCACCATGGCGAAAGCATGTGGTAGAAAAAAGCTAACCTCATGGCAGCTGAGAAACAAAGAGATGGGAGGCCAGGGTCCCCACAGCCTCTTCAAGGCCCTACCTCACAAGGCTCCACCACCTCCCAGTACCCTCACACATTGGAGACCAAGCCCACAGCATGTGGTCTGGGTGGGGGGTCATTTCAGATCTGAACCATAACACGATCATAATCGTTAATGTAGACTGGCGTTATCGGGATGTGACAGCATTGCAGATGGGGAACCTCTGTATGTCAGCTCTCTGAGTCCTCAGTGCAATCTTTTGAGTAGGTCATTCTGACATGTCCATTTAATAACTGAAGAGGTGGGGGCAAAACGGAAGGGCTCTGAACTCCTACTTGGAGGGACGATTGCATACAGGATGAAGGAAAGCTCGCAGCGGCTTTGTCTCTGTATCAAAACATCCGCGTGTTACTTAAAGTAATAATTGAGCCCTTGATTAGAAATTCTAGCGGGAAAAATCACAGGCTTAACTTTCTTAGTTTGAAACTTATGGCTTGAAAAATGCTTGCATAATTATGAAATTTGCACAACTTATTGATCGCTTATTTTTAAGTTTGATACAACATGGGTCTGTGGAGAATGGCTAATTATTTGGGAGAAGTTTTTCATTGTTCTTTTGCAGGCTTTATGTTGAGGGCTGGATGTTCATTGGTTAGCTTATACTGTAGCAGAAATTTTCCTCAAACAATCTTTCCAGGGGATCTTGAACTTGACACACCTTATGTTTTGAAAATTACCTGCCTTGGATAGCTGTGCATGCATTTATCCTCCGTGAAGCGTTTGTAGCTCACGTTGACCTGTGAGGTGCCTGGGACAGGACCTGGCTGGTGTGCTGCTCACCACCACCCAGGGTGGCCCTTGGGACACAGTAGGTGTCTCTAATGTTTTCAGAAAATATCCTCATTAACACACCGGCTGTGCCCTGTGTTGTCCACTTGATCACCTAACTTGCTTTCACACTTGCGTCCAATAGGTTTTGGCTATTTTCAAAAGTATGATTCGTCTTCAAAAGACAGTGATTTGCCACTGCTTTATTCAAACTAATGCTTCAAGTTCTGATGAGGAATTCCCAAGGAAGAAGACAGGAAACATTTTTGAGTCCACTCTATCCCAGGACAGGAACTGTTACTTTCATCACCTCATCCACTTCTCCCACTGTTGTGTAAATTGAGTATCATTATTTCTGAGGCTCAGAGAGGGGAAGCAACTTGCCCAAAATCACACAGCTAGCTGATGTGTTTCTGAACCAAGATTTAATTTAGGTACCTTTGACTCAAAACCTTTCAGTGGCTGGAGGTGTACCTTCGTGATTCAGCATGTGCTCAGCACACATGAGGCCCTGAGTTCCATCCACACCACCAGAAAAAAAAACAAGATAGAAAAGAACCAGGTATCCATTGCTGTTGCTGTCTTGAAGAGGAGGTCTGGAGCTGTTGTGAGCAATGGAAATGTCACGGAATCTTACCATAGTGCACCAACAGAGCACTCTGAAGGCACACACACTCACTTTCGTGCAAAAATCCTAACAGGTTACAGGTTGATCGCTTCTGGTAACTGTCAGCAAAGGACGGTTTCTTCACACAGATGCCATTCATAGCCCCACGTCACTTCTCCACAGAGCCTCAAAGCTCTGTGGACTGCGCATAACCCCGGGCTGTGTGTGGGGGTCTGGGGAGCTTGGGATCGGTTGGGGAGAGGCTGAGGGGCATGGGGCAGGGCTCATGGGGCTGGCGGGAGAGTGGGACCCTTGCTCTGCTGGCACAAAAGATAGGGGCTGGAAATGCCATGGGGCTGAGCAGCTCCTGGAGCTCTTCGAGCCTCGGTCACCTGTCCCCATCTCTCTGGACGCCGCCATTCTTATCTGCTGGAAGGACACTGTTGGAGTGCATAAAGGATGAGCCTCCGTTAGCTCCCGCCATTCGTGTGCTAACCGGCATCAGGCTCACTGTCTGGCGGGAACAGGTCCGGGATCTCGGTGCGGTACCTTCCCGGCCACACCCGAGGTTCCGTTGTGCTTGTGCCCGTGTGAACGCAGATGTGTGCTGTGCGTATGGTGCATATATATACACACATGCCATCATAATCCATCCTTGCTGTTCCTACTTAGGATTAAGAACAAGGAGAATCAGAATTTATAAACTTGGATTTTGGGTGGGTTTTGCCAGGAAATTATCCTGAAACTGTTGCAGACTGCTCGCTTGAGCCTGATGCCACCCTGACCGTGGGTGTGATCCTGCCATTGCTAGTGCCAGGGCCTCCCAGTAGCTCTGGCCACTGTCCCTGTGGGCCAGGAGCTCAGCACCCAGTGGGGCAGAAGGAGCAAGCTTCCTGTCAGCTCCTGAGAGCTTGCTGGCAGCGGCCTTGAACCAGAGAGCTTTTCTTTACAGCCAGGACAACTGACCCAGACCACAGACTGCACAGGTGGAGGGGCCAGGGTCTCCCTGTCCGCAGGGACCAGGCACCCATTCCTGCGAACACAGTCCCCACCCGCAAGCCACTTCTGTTTCCTATATTTTGTGAATCTTAGAAGCCAAAGACCACAGCTTGCTACTCTTGCCAGTTCACTCTTGGAAACCAACCAGTTCTGGCACAGTTGGTTGGGCTGAGACCTGGGCACACTCCTCTTCCTGGATTCCGACGGGGCTAATGGAGTTGACAGTCTTAGGCCACTCGTGCACCCTGTGCCTCGGCGTGTCAGGTCGTGTCAGACCACAGCGCCTGCGCCCAGCGTGCCTCTGGCCTCACATTACACTCGAAGGAAGGTCAGAGACCAGGCCAGGGCCCCAGGGTGCCGTGCCGGGCTACACTTCCTCCTACGCCGCCCCACACACTGCGCTCCAGCCCCTCAGGTCCGACTGCTTCCTCCTCCCACGCTCTGCAGGAAGCACCCTCAGCTCCCCGACTGCGCCACCCACTCGCTTCGCTTCTGAGCTCAGATGCCACCCCTCAGAGAGCCACTTGAGTTACCGTACCCAGGCAGCCGCCCACCCCCTCCGTCCTCACACCCGCTTGATTCTTCTTGGCGGTGGCACCTCCTCTGCCCCACTGGGAGGAGGCCTGAAGCCTCCTTGCCGTACCACCCCTGACCCAGGGAAGACACGTGTACATGTTCGTAATTCTTTTTTTAGTTGACAAATAAAAATTCTATATACTTACTGTGTACGGCTTGTTGTTTTGAAATACGTGCATATTATGGAGTGGCTAAATTGAGCTAGCGAACGTATGCATCCTTTCACACACCTAGCAAATTACCCTACCCCTTGAGCTATGCCCAGTCAGCCCCTCTGCCAGCCACCCACCTCTCCTCGGTCCCCCGTTGTCTCTGGGCCCAAGTGTTCCAGCTGCGTCCCCTCCCAACACTTCTCCCACACCCTCTGGAACTCCGGTCACAGGAAAGACAGAGTCCGAGCTGTGCAGTCACTGAGTTCTTCCCCACCTCGCTGCCTGAACTAAGCCCTGGCTGCTGCTCAAGAGCCAGTTGCTCCGGAGCCAGCTGTGGTGAAGGCAGCTCCTTCGCCCGCATCCTCAGCAGCTCAGGGCAGCCGTCAGCACCCTTTCGCTGTTGGGTAAGCCTTTGTCAAATGATAAAACAGCACAGACCTGCTGCCCTCCCCTGCACAAGACGTCTGGGTGTGAAGCAGCCTGTTCCCTTTGGGTGTCCTCCTAGGCTGGTGCACACCGCTGACCGTGGGTTCCAAGGCGTGGACACCCTGCTGTGGGGAGCTCACAGGACAGTGTCTCCCACCACCGTGGGTCTCAGCGCTGCCTTCCCAAGAGCGTCTTTCCCCACCTGTCACCTGTGTGCTCTCCAGCGGCTGACCCGCCGCTTGCCTGAGAGCTGCTCCTGTTCTCCAGTCTCAGCCTCCTACTTCCCGCGTGGCCCTTGGCGTCCGCTGCACCTGATCCTCAGCCTCACTGGCTGCTCTGCTTCTGTGGGAGACACCTGACGCTTTCCGCTGTGAATCGGTCCTCCCGTTACAGGTGGCTGGGTGAGTTCTAGAGCTCACAGTGCTTCGGTGTAATATCATGCAGCCGAAACTGCTGAAAATGATGAGTGTCTTGTGGTTCTGCCAAGCCCACAGCGCACGGTTGTCACCGGCTTACATTTGAATCAATTCTGATTAGATCAGAGGGAAGGTAGACGCTGCACACTGGAGAAATCTGGCTGCAGTGGATTGAATGGACGCAATGGATTGCGTCCCTCCAGAATTCCTACGCTGACGTCCTAACGCAGTGATAGCGAACTTTTCAGAGACAAGTGCCCAAACTGCAACCCAAAACCCACTTATTTATCACGAAGTGCCAGCACTGCGATTAAACTTGGATGCTGAGGTTTCAGTGTAGAAAAACAAGCCATACTTTAACATCATTTGTCTTCAAAACACAGCAACACACATGCCCTAGTCCCCCCCACCAACTCTTCTACTCTAATCCTAATTGGCAAGGGTGCCAGGGAGAGGGGCCTTTGGAGGTGGTTAGGTGGGAATTTGTGAATGGGATTTGTGTCTGATGAGAGGACTTGACCGCTCCCTTGCCCCTTCACCGTGGGAGAGCTTAGTGAGAGACACTGTGTGAACTAGAAGTGGGCTCTCCCTGGGCAGCAGGGCTGCTGGCTCCTGGATCTTGGACTTCATGGCCTCCAGAAATGTGAGAAAATCCACCTCTGTTGGTTACAAGCCACCCAGCTGATGATACTTTGTTTTCTAACAGTGTGAAATACCTGACACTCTGATCCACCACATTTATCAGTGGTGAAATTCACCATCACCAGTGCGGTCAGGGCTGTCATGAACCACCTCTAGGGTATTTTTTCGAAAACCCCAGTCTTAGTCTGATTATGAGAAAAAGAGCAAACGTAAGTTGGAAGAAATTCTGTGAAGTACTTGATCACTAGACCCCCAAACTGTCATGAAAACCACAGAAATCTCACTGGCTACATCTAATAAACTTCAAGGCTCAGCAGACAGTAGGGTGCCAATCTCAGCTTCCTAGTTGTGACCAGGATATGATGGGAACATAAAGTGTTAACAGCGGAGGGAACTGGGTAAGGAGACAAAGGAGACAAAGTCATAACTTTTATGTAACTCTGAAACTATTCTAAAATGAAAAGTCTATTTATAAAAATGCAGCCTGAGGTTACCTAAGACTTTGTTCTGCAGGTTCCTACTATGTCTTCATGTGAAATTAGTCCTTTATATTAGGGCAGCAATTTCCAGAGCCCCCATACTGGGCCCAGCTGTATATTTCATGCTCCTAATACCATGCTGAGCTATAGGACAAATTTACAGAAGGAACTGAAACCAAACTCTGGTTAGGGATTCAGAGGCCAGAAAGTCCAGGGAACTCATCCATCTATCCATCTCCCTATCCATCCATCCACCCACCTATGCACCCATCCATCCATCCATCTAACCATGCATCCATCCATCCATCCATTCACCCACCTATCCATCCATCCATCCATCCATCCATCCATCCATCCATCCATCCATCTATCCATCCATCCATCCACCCACCCATGCACCCACCCATCCATCCATCTACCCACACACCCATCCATCCATCCATCCATCCATCCATTCATCCACCCACCCACCCATCCATCCATCCATCCACCCACCCACATATCCATCCACCCATCCATCCATCCACCTGTCCAGGATGCTGTACCTGTCAGGGAATTGTATGATTCTCCTCAGGTTTCATCATTGCACAATTCTATATGGTATCAGATGCCAGGAAGCAATCAGTGGCTCTCTGGAAATTGTCACCTTAACTCTGAACCTCTGACTTCCCTCTGAGCAAGTCTTATGTTAGAGAGGCATTAAGAACCCAGCTGACCTTTCAAACAAGCCTGACTGTAAAAGAGCATTAGCAAGTGACATGGAATCAGATAATGAAAAAGTAAATTCCTCACAGGATTAGGACAGAAACTGACTTAGTTGCTTCATAATATGCTACTGCAGAAGTTGATTTGCTCTTGGTTCCACAGGCTGGGAAATCTGTGAGCTCGGCAGCAGGATCTTCACAGCGTCTGATGAGACCTTTCTTGTTGCACTATATCATGGCAGAGAGCACCACAGCGAGATACTGGCTCAGAGCTAGCTCGTTAACTCGGGCCTCTCTCCTTCTTCCTATGAAGCCAACACAGGGACGCCACCCTCAGGACCTCCTAATACCATTAAGACATGACTTTGAGCATTAAGTTTCCAGTACATCAACTTTTGGTGGACAAATTCAAACCTCAGCAGGAGCATACCCTAGGGCCACACCTGACCAAAATTATCAACAATTTCTTAGCGATGAACAGGTAGAATTTACACTAGAACCATGGGGTATTTTTATACATATTTATGGTAAAGATAATAGTTTGGTCAACCATATACAATTCTTTCAACACTTGTGTGTTCTATCATTCCCAGTTTTTTATAAATATGTTTCTGTGTTCTAAAGTATGGGCTCTGGTCTCAAAATACTTGGTTCCAAATCTCAGCTCTGCCATTTGCAACCAGAAAATCTTAGACCATTTAAGCAATCTGAGCCTCCATGCTGTCATGGGTAGACCTGTGACTGGTGTAGTCTTCACAGGGTTGTCGTCAAGATAAAGGAGATAGAATATGTGAATCATTTTGTATGATGCTTCACATGTAGTGTGCAAGAAACAAATGTGATCTATCAGCATTAATTGGGTATTATTAAGGATAGGTAGCTGTGACATATCTATAGGTTACATATGGAGCCACATAATAGTTGAATTATTTGGTGTCTTAGTTACTTTTCTCTCACTGCTGAGATAAAATGCCCAGTGCCCCAAATTAAGGAAGGAAAGTTTTATTTAGCTCACAGTTTGTAGAAGTCTCAGTCCACAATCAGCTGGCTCCAAGGCAGAGTGGTGTGCCAGAGGGGCAACAGTTCACGGTGGCAGAAGACAGCAAAAGCAACAAGAGCAAAATTAAGAAGCAAGCCTCTTTTCCTCCTTTATATTGTATACAGGCTACCCGCCCTAGGATGAGTGTAGCACTCACACCCCCAATCCCAGCACTAGACAATGAACCAATCACAAACTCTAGATTCAGCTGCCTCCGAAAAGCCTGCCCTTCGCATGACTATATGAGGCTTTGTGGGGACATCCAGACGTAAACCATAATACTTGGTCTGACTAGAATGGATAGGACCAGCTTGAAAGTCCATTTGCCCACCCCTACCCCAGCCACATCCACAGACAGTGGCTTAAACTGGGCTCAGTCATGTCTAGGCAAATTATATATGTGAGCCTTGTGCATGCATTGTATCATTCAGTTCTATCTCAACGCTTTGGTTTGGTTCCTCAGGAACAAGCATTCTTTCCCCAGTTTGGTTTGTTTGTTGTTTTTAGTACCAGGAATCAAACTCAGGACCTTGCCCTTGCCGGGCAGGCACTTGTGCCTCTGAGGTGTATCCCCGGCCCATATTTGTTTGTGTGTGTGTTTGTTTTCCCCATTTGGAAGATGCAAAAATTGAGAGCTGGAGTTTAAGCAATTTTCCCAGAGACGTACAGCCAAAGCTGGCCCTTTCGTTTCCCCATTTCAAGCCCAGAACTCATGCCGTGAGAGGCCAGCTGCCAAATGCAGGCTGCCACTTTGGCCTTTAAACTCCGATCAAAGCACAGACGCTTCTCAAAGGCAGCAGCGCCTCCCACGGAGAGGGTGACCAGAGTTCTGGCCCACAGTGGCCACTAGCATCAGCCCAGGCCGGGGTGGGCGCTGTTTTAACCTCTCATGCTCCATCCCTCCTCTGATCTCCTCCTCGTTCTTTGAAGCAGACCCTTGCAGCTGGTTCAGCACAGTTTAAAATCAAGGAGCAGCTCCCAGGAGACCCATTTCTCCAAGAGCAGGTTGACAATGTCAAATGCAGTGCCAACCCTCAAACTCCAACGGATGCTGCACTTGCACCAGATTCACAAGTGCGGGCCACAAAAAACACAACCGCACTCAGTATGTGGAGGAGAATATGATTAGGCGGAAGAGGAATTTATGTATTAAACCTAACATCAACACTGGAGGCTGAATACAAAGCACAACATCATGATCTACTTTTCTACTGCGGGCCAAGTCTGAATCTTTGTATAGGTAAAAACACATGTAGATTGAGGAAAGTTATATAAAGAAGTTCACAGATCATGGATCTGCAATTTATATGAAAATAACAACTCACTGCTGTGTGAGGTGACGGCTGGTATTTCTTTCGGAATTAACCACATGGAAGGCAAGCTCTGTGCCTTTTCACCAACTGTGCCTTTGTCACTGTTCAGAACAGAATGTTGGGAGGGAATAAGGTACTGATTTCACCTAACACATGCTACCGTTGTTTTAAAATGATATCAATCACACTTGCCAACAAATGTGAGAGCTTCACTCATTTATTTTGTTAATCCTATAATTACACCAGTTCAATAATTCTTTCTAACTATTGTGACAACAAAAAAGATGGAACATGGGCAAGGAGAGAGGCTGAACCCCAAAGGCGACCAGCAGTCCAAATCTCACAGCCGAGGGTCTGTTCCAAAGTGAGCTCACTCTGGAATGGCTTTCCTATCTCCTGGAGATTGGGGGGGCAGGGAGGAAGGACTCTTCTAACTCATTGACCAAAGGTAAAACTGGCAGAGGTGATGCTTAAGTGGTCCTACCAAGCCCCAAGAATATCACTGAGCCCAGACCAGACAGTGTCCCAAAGGTGGAATGTTTTATAGGGAGCAGAATTCACCAGCAGGGGACATATTATTAACGAGTATGGTCTTGTTGCCAGAGCAGGTCTGATAGACTGCATGTTGCAAGTTACAGAAAACCCATCAAATTGGTTTGCACAGTGCAGACGATGGGTGTGTGCAGGGAGCAGAATATCCTGAAGTTATCAGACCTTACAGATGGCTTGATCAGGGCTACACTGTTTCTTTAGGATTCTCCTTACCCACCCCCACCCTCCACATTACACTGGCATCTGTGGAGACAGAGAATGACAGGGTCCTTCCAGGCTGCTGAGGTGTGGCAGGAGAGAACAAAGGGGAGCAGGGAGGGGAGAGGAAGAGAGGGGAGAGGGCAAGAGAAGAGGGAAGAGGGGAGGGAAAGAGAGGGGAGAAAATGTCCTTTCCCAGAAGTGCACAGCAGAAGAGTTCTCTGGTATCTTTTGCTAGAAGTCGCTTCTACTCTGAACTAGTGGCATTTTACTGGTTAGCTTGGGCCTGAGCTTGGGGACCTTGTGCTTATTGTGATGTTTAAACCTATGTGTCAACTTGACTGGGCCACAGCACACGCAGGTATTTTGTGTGTTTCTGTGAAGGTGTTTTCAGACAACAGGAACAATTTGAATCAGTAGATGAATAAAGCAGATTTTCCTCCTTACCTTGAGTAGGCCTTATCCAATCCATTGAAGACATGAATAGAACAAATGGCTGACTCCCCCCACACCCCCATCCTCCCAAGGAAGAGAAACGTTCTTGTCTAATGGCCTTCAAACTAGGATATTGGGGTTTTCCCTGCCTTCAGACCCCTTCTGAAACACATGCTGTTCCTGAGCTATCTGCACTCAGATAGCAGGGCTATGTGCACTCCGGGTTCTGAGATCTTCAGACTCAGCCTGGAGCTAAATTATCAGATCTCCTGGGTCTCCATCTGGCCAACTCCTCAGGAGATTTGGGACTTGCTGGCCTCTGTAATGGCAGGAACCAATTCCTTGTACCTATCTATCTACCTATCTACCCACCTCTGTCCTATCGGTTCTGTTTCTCTGGAGGACACTGATTAACACACTTATTATTCAAGGAAGAACATTACTACAATGAAGGAACAAGAGGGGCTCAGAAAACTAACACTTAAGTCCAGTCCTAAATAGCTTGCACTTGAGGGAATTCTTCCCTTCTAGAAGAGAGGTCTGCATGTCAGTAGATTCCCAGAAATGAGAACTCTTGTTAGACACATCGGAGTGGAGAACAGGAAGACCACAGAGCAGGAAGGTGCATACTGGAGAACCAATGTCAAAGCCAGCTGGAACCCAGCCTGCACTCATGAACTTCAGGGACTGGAACATGCATGGAAGAGGTTAAGGACACCGCCATTATTGGTGCAAAGTGTTAGAGAAATCTGCTGTCTGTGTCATTGAAATTAATCATTGTAACGACCTGTGATGTATATATGACTAGTCCAAAGTGTCCAGGCGAGGATGCTAAAGCTAGGAAATTTAGTATGTTGCCCACATCTTCAGTCACTTCTCAGGTGGCACATGCCTGTACTCCCAGCACTTGGGAGGCTGAGGCAAGAGGATCCTTGTGAGTTTGAGACCAGCCTGGGCTACAAAGTGAGCTCAAGACCAGTTTGAACTGCATAGTGAGACCCTGTCTCAGAAAGACAAAAAATAAAATAAATCACTTCTCTAGGGTGGAACTCAGGAAAAGAGGTACTCGGGAGCTACAGCCAGGTCTGACTCAGCCCTGGGGGTCTACAGCTTGTTTAAGTGCTCAGTAGTGTCAGCTGCATGTGCATCAGGCCGCCCTGCTGTGTCTGCTTACATTTCACACCCACTGTTCGTTCTGTTGCTGCAAATATATTTCATTGTTCTGTATTCAATAGCATTTCATGAGGAGGACCAGCGTTACTGGTCACTTTGTTATCTGGCTGCCTAAAAGCTTTCTTTTTAATGTTCAGTTTTGACATCGCACAGCTTTCAAGAATATTTTAGCAAGAGAAGTCTCTCTATATGCATATTAAGACAGCTGACCCTGGGAACTAGAGTAGCTGTAGACTTTAAATGAAAATTGGCAGCTGGTTGCATCCAGGTTTTGCTGGGTTTGCTGGCATTGTGAAATCTGTATTAACAGTTCCACCTGTGTGTCCTCTTCTCACTGCTTGTAGGAAACAGAAGGGGTGCACATGTCCGGTGAAGGAAACTTTGTCTACTTAAGTAGACAAAGTACAAAACTGGACGCACAGTGAGGGAGGAAAGAAGTTCTCTGCCACAGCCTGTTTTCTTAGAACCATAGGAACTAAGAACCCTGTAACTAACCCTGGAAGAACAGAATAGAATCATCCAGAATGACGGTTGCAAATTTGTTTTCATTTGTTTGCATTGCCCTAACTGTCGTCCGTGCTTAAGTAGCCATTTGCAAAATCTTTTACTGAAACTGATTTTACAATTTCCCTGCCCAGATAAACTCAATGAAGTCACTGCAGAAAGATTAATGAAAATTGAGCATAGGTAGGAACTGAACAACTCAAACATAAACGTTCATGCAGGACTCCTAGGTGGGTTGCTCTCCCAGAGTGTGCACAGGTCGGGGCTGGGCATCAGTTGTCCAGAGCTGCTTTTGCACATATGTGCCAAGTACACGCATGTGCGCATGCACACACAGGTGTTCTTGGTTTGTTATGGTTGACAACTGAAACTCATCTTGAAATTTAATCTCTATTATGAGGTATTAAAAAGATGGGACCTTTAACAGGTGATTAGGGCTCCGCTGTCATGGACAGATGCGCCCATTCATGTAATTCACAGATTAATGAGGGCGTGGGCTGTCTCCAGGGTGGGTCTGCTACACAAGCCAGTTTGGGTGGGTTTCACAGATCCCGGCCTTGTGCTGTACTGAGGCTCCACCAACAAGACCGTGACCAGATGCAACCCCTTAGCTTTGGGTCAGACCCGTGCGACAAAGTAAGCCCCTTCTCCTTACAGCTTACCGGATCTGTGGGTATTAGCAGCAGCAAACAGATGAAGATGCCCTCTCCTTTCCTTTAGAGAGGAGCTTCGGGCTGTAGTGCGTAGATTTGCTGCCTCCTCTGTGCCCTGCTTGGCTCTGCACAGCTCAGGTCCCTGAATTCTGCCGCCGCCCCCATGGTTTGGTTGAATCTACATTCTGAACATTGCCAGCTCCCTGCCCTCCAAAGTAGAGATGCTTTTCTTCCCAGTCCTGGTGCTCTGCCCTGACATGCACTCGGAAACTCTCTCCATAGGGATCACTGTCCTCCTGCTGCTTCTCATTTCTGTTGGCTCTTCATCTATCTGGCTCCTTTTCTTTTACCACTGTCATAAGTATCATCCGGGCTCTAACTTGATGTGCACAAGTAACCCTAAATCTAAGGTGCGAATGACTTGTCAACCCGTGCGTCCAAACCCGATCAACTTCTGAGCTCTAGATTTGAATCTCCCTTTTGCTTTCAAACTCAGCCTGTCTAGCTTTGAACCCGTTCGATCACATCTCCATGAATTTATAGACTTATTTAAGGATTATTGATATTTTATGTCAGATGCTTCATTTAAGACAACAGTGAAAACTTTTTGTCATTTCTTTCGTTGTGGTCATAGTTGTCAGGTTTACTTGTAGAAGCGTGTGTCGATCCCAGGTTTTACTACCCATGGCTTTGTTTCCGTTACTCATAGACAATTGGACCCTAAAAATATTCAATTAAAAATTGCAGCAGGAAACAATTCTTAAGTGTCAAATTGCACGTCATTCTCAGTAGTGTGATAAAATGTCACATCGTCTCACCCCAACACACCCAGTTCGTGAATCATCCCTCTGTCTGCACTACCCACTGGCTGCGTGGTTAGGAGGAGCTCTCTTGGTTATCTGAGGACTGCTGTAGTGCCAGAGTGCTTGTGCTGCAGTGACACAAAGGAGCCTAAATGCTGTGTGGCAACGCCTAGTCAGACACCGCACTTCATCTCACATCATTGCAAGATTGAACACTGTATATTCTGAGAGGCTACATTCGATTTTATTGTAGTGTATTGTTATCATTGTGATATTTTATGATTGTTGTTAATCTCTTACAGTACTTAATGTATAAGTTAAACTTCATCATGGATATATGTATATAGGAAAAACAGGGCTTTGGTTTGTGTGCTGAGCTCGAGGCTAAACTTCCAGGAGAGCATCATTGCCGTGCTATGGTGTGGACCAGCTGAGGAAACCGTGTCTGTGGTTTCAGCATCCACTGGGAGTCTGAGTGTGTGTTCCCCAGAGATACATGTTGGAAAGCCAAGCAGCGAAGTGGAGTGGGCTTTTGTCAAGGTTCTGGCTGCTCTGTAGTTTTCATTTTGCTATTTCTAAAAACTTCTAGACTTATGAATCCTGTTTCCTCCGAGAGAGAAATCCAGAAAACCTATTCTACCCATGTGTGTATCCACTCGGGCTCATGCAGGTAACTCAACACTATCAGTCATACTCATTGGTGGGAAATTTCCACATGTATTGAAAAATTGGAACAGCAAATGCCACATGGAATTGATCCTTGCAGGTGTCAGTGGCAAGGAGCCAGGCAGCTTTGGTGGGTGGCGGTGTCTCCTCACACACACCACTTCGGTGCTGAGGCCAGGACCACCACCGCGGCACGTGCACTAAATGGAGGCGTTGACGCTTGGTGACATCAGCGGCATGTTTTCCTCTGCTGGCCCGCGCCATAGCACGGCACTGATGCTCTCCTGGGAGTTTAGCCTTGAGCCCAGCACACAAACCTATCTATTAGCCATTAAGTGAACTTCTGTCCCGCTCATTTCTGTTGCTTGTGATGAGAACCTCGAGTAGCACATCAGGAAGTGTGGGAGGGAAAAGTAGCCTTGCACAGGAAGTACCTCCATGGTGCCCATGGCTGTGCAGGTGGCCTGCGATGAACACCTACGTGATGCCCATCCTGCAGACTGAGATATGAATGGAGAGATTTAGGATGTGCAGCCTCACCTGCCCCAGTAGCGTCTCTCACTGTGTAGCTGATGCTCCGGTTCCCCTCTGATCCTTATCTCACGTCACTTTATCCTTAGCACTTTAAAAAAAAACATGATGGTGAAATACACGTAAAATTTCATATCCCAACCATTTTAAGTTGTATAAGTACATTCACAATAATATGCTACAAATTCCCCAAACTCATCTTATGAAACTAAAACTCTATTTATTAAACCACAACTCTCCATTCCCTCTCCCCTGCCTCTAGCAAACACCATCCTGCTTCCTGTTTCTGCGAGCTTTAACTAGGGTGCACACCTCGTGTAAGCAGGCTCATAGAGTATTTGTCTTTCTGTAACTGGGCTATTCCATGCAGCACGGTGTCTGTAAGGTTCATCCATACTGTGGCACACATAGAATTTTCCTGCTTCAATGCAGAGTAACATTCCATGGCATTTCTTTATCCATTCATCCATGGATGAATATTTGGAATGCTTCTGTCTTTTTTGGTGATTGTGACTGAACTGTCTATGAACATGTGACTAAATCATCCATTCATACTTAGCAGTATTAATTCTAATAATAATGATTATCCTCTATGGAGCACTTTGTATCAAACACTTTTCTAACATATTGTAACTTCTCAAAACCTTGCCCATCTCTGTGAATTACAAACTATTGTTTTTTGGTTTTGTTTTGTTTTGTTTTTTTGGTACCAGGAATCGAACTCAGGACCTTGTGCTTGCCAAGCAGGCACTGTGCCACTGAGCTAAATCCCTGGCCCTCTATGAATTACAAACTATTAGTATCCATAATTTACCAGCAGGGAGAAGAAAAGATTACAAAACCCTCATAGAAGTTGGGGAACTTTTTCCTGGTAATTTAAATCTTGATGGTAGAACTGAGGTTCAAATACCCAAGTCTGGCTATTGAGTCTGAACCCTCCACTACCCTGTCTGAGTATTAAGCCTTTAGATGTTGGTCCTTGTTGTTTAATGTACTGATGCTGCTGCCAGGAATGGTGTTCATCCTTCCCCTTTACATCTGCAGGTCACTGTCTTCCCTTGGGAAGGCCTTACTGACCGTCTGGTTACTCGCAATCATAGTACCTGTTTTAAATCTTGCTGGGGATATAGCTCAGTGGCATAAGCACCAGGCTGGCGAGAGCAAGGTCCTGAGTTTGATTCCTGGCACCAAAAAAAATAAAATAAAATAAAATTCAACTGGGGCTGGGAATTTAGCTCAGTGGCACAGCACCTGCCTGGCAAGTGCAAAGTTGTGAGTTCAATTCCTGGTACCGGAAGAAAAACAAAAACAATTAAATCTTTATGTATCCCTCACTCCTACCTAATATCTTCTGTATAATTTACCTCGTGTTCATAACCAGCTTCCAATTAAAATGTAAGCTTCCTGAAAGCACAGACCTCCTTCTTATTTTATACTCTTACACCACCAGTGCCTGAATCTCTGAGTAAGTAATATTTCTTGGCTAAAATAACCAGTGAATTCACAAATGAATAAGCCTGGGTGACTCAGAGTCTTGCAATAATAAAAATAAATGTTAATAGGGTGGGGGAAGTCTGTCTAGAGAGCCAAGGATTTAAATAAACTCAAGAATTAATGAAAATGACTTAAATGCCTCTTGCCACTAATGACACCTGATGGCCTGGTACCCTCAAGCTTGCTGACTAGATTCGCAGTCATACTACCATTGCTTCTATTGAATAAAACTGAAAAAGCAGAGGGGATGTTGCTTATCCAGCTTTGTGAAAGCTAAGTATTTAGTTCAAAGAAATATGGAGATCGTCTGTATGAAAACTTGACACCTGGACTTCCAAAATGAGCACCAGAGAGGACTTGGCCAGAGGCGATCTTTCCTTCTGCACCGGGCTCAGAGCCATCAGCATCCCTGGGGTCCCTCTGGACGGAGGGGAGAACACAGCTTCAAAATCACTCACTGCCTTGCTGTCTCATCTTTTTTCATATTTCTTTGTAGAGGAGAAATTTCTATGGAAGAAAGAATTTCTGTAGAAGACTTAGTATAGTTTAGAAAGGGAAAAATACTTATAACTAGCAGCTATGTGGTGGGCAATATTTATGTTTCTGTAAGATCTTCTGTACTTGTCAGTGTCTTAAGACTGTGTTGGCCAAACTGAGCTGAACATGTTTTCCTCTCACACAAAAACATGTTTTCCCACCTATAAAAGAGAAAAAAGGTTGCCTTTGAAGTTTCTTAAAATCCTTACACCCCAGTGTACACTCTTGACAGGAAAATTCTTAGAGACCCTCAAGTGAAATATCTGAAAAGCGTTGTACATGTTTTCTTCACTTAAGAACTGCCAGAAATGTGGTGTGTAACAAGCGTGTACACCACTGAGGGTGAAAATTTGGACCCGAGTATGCTAGGAATAAGGGTTTTTACTTTGCGGCTCAGGATTAGGAATCCAGTGTGGAGGTGTTCATCAGAGTGCATTCCTCTCATGCCCTGGTGGAAATACTCTGCTTCTCAGGTGCTTAAAGAGAGGTGAAAGAGCAAACTACCCAACTACTTAATTTACGGACAAGGAATAGAACCCACTGAGAAATGATCTCTCCTGATTATCTTCATTAGAGGTGAAGAAATAGAATGTCCCTGCTGATTACAGACTCCGCAGCCTGAGCGCCTTACGGAGGAAGAGGGTCGCCCTGTGCCAGGCTGCACTGGTGCCGGCCAGCGAGTGACAACAGGCCAGGTGGACCAGCCAGTGAGCAGAGGCGGAGCACAACTGCACCTGCGCAGGACCAAGAAAGCAGAAAAGGAAAACAAATCTTCCAGAGGATAGAAAAATGTATAGATTTTTAAAGTTTTGTTTTTATATTCTTGTTTTGATAACAGTTACGCAAAGAGTGAAGCAAAGCTGAGAAAAATGGCGTAAAGAAACCAGCAGAATCTGGGACAGAAAGCGGGCATTTGGTCCGGTGGCTGTGGTTCCCTATGGTTTGGGGGAGCTACTCTGTGGGTGCAAAATGCAGAAGCTAAGGCGGTGGGTGGCACAGCCAGAGGGTGAAGAGAAGAATGCAGTTTACCTGAAGACAAGATTCTGGAGACAGAAGAATGTCACACCTCATTGGAAGGAAAGTACCCCATTTTATAAAGAAAGCAGAAGTGAAGCACCAGGCCGGCCCCAGAGCAGTTCAAGCAAGGTCCTTCTGCTAGTGCAGATGAGATGCTTCTGGTTCGCCCGGATTGGCTGGCCAGGTGGGCTGACACCTGTTATGATGGCAGAATGGCCCCTGTGACCTTGCTATGTTCTGTGATAAGCTTCCATTAGAAGACAGGCGGCTCCCTCCCTGCGATGCACATATTATTGAAGGCACCCTGGGCTCCTTGTCAAGCCACAGTTATTGCTAGTACCAGTTTTTATTAGAATATCATCTCTTGTGGATTAAGAGAAAGTATAATTACATCAACAAAGATCATCACGTCAAACTGTGTTTCTTTGGAACTCGGAATGTTTTCCCACAGGAAATAGAAATAGGAATTAGAACCCCACTTCCACTCCACAAGATCTGGCTTATTTCACAGCAGAGGTGAACAATAGTGATAGGGGCCATAGTCTCTAAATCGAAAAGAAGAATCTATGAGTTGAGATCTATGTGTTCTTACTAGGAAAAAGCAGAAGATAGTAAAAATCTATGTGTTCTTACTAGGAAAAAGCAGAAGATAGTAAAAATTGACCTTGATCTGGGAGATTTGGAGTGTACTGTACCGTAGTACTCTGAACACTAGTGTAGACCCCAACAGTATGTAGGGTCGTATTTCTATAGGAAAATGCACGCCCAGCTCCAATATTGGGAGTCAGGATTACATTTCTCCTACTGCTGAAAGACATCCTGGCTTGGAGCCTCAGGAGATGGCCTCACCACCAGAGTGAGGTCCTGTCTGCTCCAGGGCCTACGCTCTCTCTGTTTCTCTCTGGTCCTCATAGCTCCTCCTTCGGGGCCCAACCCATGCAGGCTTTGAGACCAACTCTGATCTTTACCTGAAGGTCTTTAAAGCTCGTTGTTTTATTACCAACTTTGCCCACTGGTTCTGGAGACTGTGTCTTTGGGTTTTTAAACTGACACATAAAATTATACACATTTATCATACCATGTGATATTGTGATACATGTATAGGAGGTATGAGTGAGAAATATGATGAGTATTGAAATTTTTAAACTTTATTCAGTAAAAAACATGTTGCCATTAATATCCCCCCAAATCCTTTCCCTTGGTTTGAACACTCCTCCCGTTCTTGCCCCGGATGAAGCAGTTCTGGAAGGCTTCCTTTGTGAGAGTCTTCAGTTGCTCTATCTGACCGCCTCAGTGTCCTGAACTGATTCAAAATATTTATCTTGCATGGTCATTTCACTTTGGGGAAGGAAGCAGAAGCTGCACGGTGCCAGATCTGGTGAATAATGTGGACGAGGGCACGCTGTGATGTTTTTGCAGGGCCGCCTTTCCACTGGAAGGATTCGGCGGCAGCACTCGCTGTATTTTTATCACATTCTGTAAGGACATGAAAGAGGACCTCCAGAACTGCTTCGGAAAGTGGCGGGCACGGTAGGTAAGTGTAGCTGAAGCAAGGGGGAGACTCCTGAGAGGGATTAATGGCAATGTGTCTATTACTGCAATACATTTTTTAATTTAAACATTCACTGTGTATTTTGATCACCCCTTGGGTATTACGTAATGTTCAAATCAGGGTAAGCCTATCCAGCTCCTCAAACATGGGCGGCTTCTTTGTGGTGAAAACGTTCAAAATCCTCTCTGCTAGTTCGTTTGCAATAAACTATACCTTATCTTGTGATTTCTCTCCAGGGTCCCTTAGCCTCATGGGGCAGCATGGGGGGCACAAGTGGGTTCTTCACATCAGACGGACACGAGGAAGGAAAGGAGTGAGGTGGGACCCTAATACCACATTCAAGGGCGTGTCCCAGTGACCTAACCTCCTCCTGCTAAGCCTCACTTCCTCAAGGACCCACCACTTCCGAAGAGCACCACGATCTGGGAACCAAGCAAGCTTTAACACATGGGCCTTTGAGGGACATTCAAGCTTTTAACTATAGCGCTCAGTGTGACTTCAAATCTGTGTACTTAACTCCTGGCACTCACGTGTGTGAGGCTCCCCACACAGTGCTCGCAGGCAGGGGTTATTGGCTGTTACTGTGCAGGAAATAATCATCACCTTAATCTGAAAGTCTTATTCCTAAAGCCATATCTTGTGGTCAGTTGCCCACCAGCAAAAGTAGCTGTCCCACCTCCACTCCAAGTCTGGCATCCCAGTTTTGTGACAGAGCTTCAGCCTTGGTTTGCATACTTCTTCGTTCACTTAGCCCCTCTGTCAGCGTCTCAGGAAATGTCTCCTGGATCCTCACTTACTGTTGTGAGTACTGCGGGTTAATATGAAAGGTGGACGCAGCCTCTGCCTCCTTGGTGTCTACATCCAGAGGGAAAGCCAGTCAAGTGACTGCCCAGTAAGTGTGGAATTGCAGACGGCCAGTGTAGCCACAGTGTGAAACGAGACTGGAGAGATAAACAGGGACCAGACCATCCCACCCCATGCCATGTAAGTCACAGCGGGGCTTGCTCTGTATTCCAAGAACTCTGAGAAACTGTCAGAGGAATAAACCGAGATGAGGTGGAGAAGAGGGCACGATCCAAGTTACTCTGAAAAGATCACTCTGGCTTGCACAGTGCCTTGGAGAGAAGCCAGCAACACGGAGAGGGAAGAGATTACTGATCTGGACTCTTCCATCCAGAAGACTTCGGCTGGACTTTCCCTGTGAATACAGTTGCTGGTTCCTCTCAGAGAGTCTGTCTGGAAGCTTCAGCTGACAATGCTGACATGAGACCAGGCAAGATGTGCCGATGCTAATGATTCTGCTGCTGGGGCTCCTGTGGATTTGGGGTTCGTCAGCCATGGTGTCTGGTTCTTTCCTGGCCCTACTTCTTTTTTTTAATTGTATATATTTAAGGTATGCAACATGATGCTTTGATATACTTCTCAATACACGTATATAATGAAGTGATTGCTACAGTTAAGCAAATTGATACACTTGTCATCTCAGATTTAAGCAACGGTAGATTGAAAATACTCAGGGAGTAGCTGTATCTGTACTGAACACATGCAGGCTTTTTCTCATCACTATTCCCTAGACAATACAGATTAACAACTATTTACATAACATTTACATGCTGTTAGGCGTTAGAAGTCACCTAGAGCTGATCTCGAGTACATGGGAGGATGTGCAAATACTGCGCCGTTTTATTTACAACACAATTGAGCATTCTTAGCCTTTCTTTCTTGCTTGCTTGCTTTCTTGCTTGCTTTCTTTTCTTTCTTTCTTTCTTTCTTTCTTTCTTTCTTTCTTTCTTTCTTTCCTGTTTTGTGGTAAGAGCACCTAAAATCTACTCTCTTGGCAAATTATTAATTGTAGTCCTCTTAGACTGTTGTCAGTGACATTCTTAGATTTATTCATCTTACATAAGTGCAACTTTGCACATTTTGAACTCCAGCTCCCTACTTCCCGCTGCCCCCTTGGACCCTGCTTCTTCTGATCCTGGGTGGGGCCCCTGCTTCTCTGCGACGGTTCACACGCTATTTACAAGAAGTCACGAAATTAGTCTGCCTCCCCAAGCAGCATCTCCCTGGAGGTTCTCAGCCTCTCAAGTGAAGATCTAACAGCTTTCCTTGCTTAGGAATTGATTTGTAGTTATTTTTAAACACCAGTATCTCAAACCACAAATAACAACAGAAATGAGCAATTTCATGTGAAAAAGTCAGTACCACCAAACTGAAGGAGAGTTGAGAAACTGAATCAAGAATTCTAAAACTTTCACCTCTTGGGCTCCTTATCTAAAACAGGTAAATCTGTAAAGCCCAACCCCTTTGAGCCCCAGAGTTAATCTCTGCCCTCCATTCCCTTCAGCTGACTGCATATCAAAACAGAAATGCCTACAACAAAATTCCTAAGTGATATCCCAAGAAGTTTCAGTCCTATAAATAAACAACAGGGGACATCACAGCCACTTAGAGAGTCTCCTGCTATGGAATGAATAGATGGTGAGGAGATTAAGTGGATACCACTTCCTTATTGGAGATTAAAATGAAGGTGTTTATATGCTGCTGGAACCTAATCACTTGTCCAATCACATGCCTCAGGGCTTCAAAAGGAATAAAATGAAGAATCAATACGCTACACATGTACCAACCATGATTCTATTTTCTATGTATCGCAAACATAGATTAATTTAAAGGGAGGATCATCTCAGATGCAATAAACAGAAGCGTGAAGGTTGAAAAGGAAGAGTAACATGGGAGTGGTGCATTCTCACATATAAAATCAGAGTGCGGTACTGGGGGTCAGGATCTTTGTGCACACATTAGCAGCGGAGAACTGAGCCCAGCCCGGCTGGGCTCTGGCCTCCATTAGCTCTGACACGCCGTCTGTCACTTCAGAAGGTAATTTCCCCTTCAATTTGCAATTAGGTCTGGGATTCGGCCTGTGACCTTGATGTCACAGAGTATCAATTTTATCGCATGACATGCTGTGTACCTTACCCTGGAAGTCACAAGGCAGAGCGGGAGCCACCTTCTTTCGTGTTCTGTAGAGTTCGGAAATCCCAAGGCACTTATGCATTTTGCACTTTACCATATTCCCTGGCCGGTGCCTCTGAAATTGTTTCACTTAAATCTTACCTCCCTCCCAAGGGTAAACCGACCTCCCCCTAGTCTGGGGAAGCAGCTCCCACACACTTTGCTTCCCTCTCCCTCTCCTACAAACATATGTGCCTCCTAGGAAGCGCTCCACACTCTGTCCCCCTTCCTAGGGTCTGTCAACTTTGAGTCAGAGAAGGAAGAAAAGTTCTGCATTTATATAAATATGTGTTGCTTTACCCATTCATTCCTGCCTTCATTCCTTCAGTGCTATGCTAGGTGTTAGAAGTATAACACTGAGTTAAAACATTAGTCACTAGTCTCAGAGAATTCCATCTTTTCCTTGTCATGCACTGATAAACAAGATGATTGGATTTTTTTTTTTAAGACAGGGTCTTACTATGTAGCCCAGGCTGGTCCCGAACTCTCTCGGTGATCCTCCTGCCTCAGCCTCCCAAGTGCTGGGATTGCAGGTATGCACCACCACACCCAGCTAATGATGATGAGATTCTTTTAAATAAATCAGCGAGACACATAACAGAAACCACCACCTTTTCTTTTGTTTTGTTTTACATAAAGTGGAGGCTTGGCATAATTATACAAAGTTCCCCAGTAGTTGATAGAACGCCTTTGTCTTATTTTTCTTTAATCCATTCTCCTTTTCCCACGTCATCCACACACCCGTTGGCCCTTCCTCCAACAGCCAAGCATTCAGTCTAGTCTTGGCACATGTCCTTGGATGTGTGTGCACTTGTGAAGATGCAGTTGTTACACGTGTATCAGTTCCCCTAATGCACATCGATAGCATGATGCTAGGAATTTTATTCTGCTTCCTGCTGCTTAAAAAATGACACACTACGTTTTTAAGACCCCTGGGTGCGCTGACCACCACTAGCTTACTCTCCTGTAGGCTTCAGTTCCCACCAGGCACAGCCACTCTTTCTTCATACGTTTCCCAGGTTGCCGTCCCCCTTCCCGCGCACAAACGGTGCTACCGTAAACTGCCTGGGCCCCGTTCCCTGGCTTTGCTGCTCTCTGCAGATCAAACCGGGAGTGACTGATGGGATGTAGCAGCCCTACCCTTCTGCTGTGTCTTGGTGGGAGTCTAGATTAATAATGAACATGTCATCTACATTTACTGAGCATCTACTGTCTACAAAGCTCGGTGTGAGTTACTTCACAGGAGGAGCTAAAATATATCTGTGCGAGCTACAGCTTCACATCTCTTCAACAAGTAAAGATTCTGAGAGGCAGAGAGGGTGATCTCCTCACTCAGAACCACACAGCTGCCCTGCGCGCAGGTCGTATTTGCCTTGCCATAGTGCTGAGCTCAGCGTGATCTGAAAGGCAGGCGTCGGCAACGACTAGCTTTGCCTTATTGAAAGAACACACACGGCTGCACTGCAGGGCGAGGGGCCGTGTCCCTGGTGGAGAAATCACCTACAGGTGACTGGACCTTGGAGAGTTTTGTCCACCAGAGTGGGCAGGAGGCTCGGCCAGTCATGGAAATTCTTATGTTCAACTACAGCGGAGATAAATAAGATCTTTTCACGTTATTCCTTATACAGACAGCAACAGCAAAAACTTCTAAAAACTCAATGTAGAAGAGTGGCCTTCTCTGCAGACCTCTGTGTTTTGTACTTTTACAAGAATAGAAGCTTGGAGTGTGGTGTGTACTTACAATCCTAGTACTCAGGAGACCAAAGCAATAGGATCACAGGTTCAAGGCCAGCCTGAGAAACATAGTGAGTCAGAGGCCAGCCTGAGGCACACGGCAAGATCCAATCCTAAAGATAAAAGGAGAGCGAGAGAGACAGAGAGATAGAGAGACAGAGAGAGAGAAGGAAGGAAGGAAGGAAGGAAGGAAGGAAAGAAAGAAAGAAAAAGAAAGAAAGAAAAAGAAAGAAAGAGAAAAGAAAGAAAGGAAAGAAAGGGAAAAAAAGAAAGAAGGAAAGAAAGAAAGAAAGAAGGAAAGAAAGAAAAAGACAGAAAGAAAAAGAAAGAAAAGAGAATAAAGCAAGGAAGAGAGGAAAGAAGAAAAAAAGAAAGAAAGGGAGAGAAGGTATTTTTGATCATTTCCCTGCTCTGGCCTTCAGATTATAAATTTAAGTGCTTATTAGCAAGAGTCTCCCAAGCCTTCCAAGGTGGACGAAAAATCACAGCCTCTACCCAAGGATACAAATTTTGCTTGATGAAATATTCCTTTGTGGATGCCCAGGGGATGAGCCCTTTTCTGCAAGCTGGAGGTGCTTCCTGCCTAATGAAAATGGCACTGATGAACAACTTTTGTTTTTATATATTTATTTAGTGTGCTACTGGGGATTGAACCCAGGGCCTTTCACTAAGCCACATCCCCTATTCCCCCCACCGCCTTTTTAGACAGGATCTCACTAAGTTACTAAACTGTTCTGGCTCGGCTTGAACTTGTGATCCTTCTGCCTCAGCCCCTCTCCGGATAGCACTGGGATCACAGGTGTGCACTGCTGGATAATCAGTTTTGCGGCCGAGCGAGTTCTGAATCAGCAAACAGAGGGCTTCTAGGTAACCGAATACAAGTGGATGCCCAAGGGCAGACATAGCACCCGCCGCCAGCCAGTGTGAGCAGTTCCCGGTGCGCACAGGGTACAGGGCCCAGCAGCCTGCCCCGCCCAGGAGTCAGGTGTGAGTTCTGCCTCCTCACACAGTGTGAGAAAACTGGGGCCGTGAGTCCCAAACAAGCTGGGAGAGTCACAGGAAAGCTGGGTTCATCGGAGCGCAGGGGCTCCCGTTGGACAGGAAGTGACCAGGACCTTGAGTGGCCTGAGGGCTGGGGCCGCCCAGAAGGGACGATGGTTGGCTTTCCCTGCAGCTGCAGGCAGCTGGAGGTTCCCTAGCATTCCCTGCATTTCGCAGCCTGTCCCCCTCATCACTTGCTCACGGAATAATCTCACAGGTGCCAGGAGCCCACGAATCAGAGTGGATTAAAACCTTGTTTTGTTCGCATCTTCCCTGAAAGGGTTGCTTGGAAATCCAAGGGAGGCACTTTCCAGGCGTGAGGCCTATGCTGGCTGACTTGCCACGCTGTGTTCAGCCAAAGGGCAATGACGGCTATTCCCTTGGCTACTTTAGAGAGGGAGTTTGAACCGCTCCGTCCCTCTCTTGGGCCAGGGGCTTTTCAAACATTTCCCTTAAAGCAAGGCAGGGATCCAAGTAAGCATTTCGTAGATTGCTTCAGTGGATACTCAATTGTGCATTTTGCAAGAGCCAGGGCACCCTGCCAGGCCCCTCTGCTGCCCGTCCTGAAAACAGAAGGTTTTGCAGCATTACAGTTTAACAAGCACTTTTCCTCCTGCCTCCTCAGGAGAAAAAAGAAAAGAGAGAAAGAAATCCCCATGACTGGAATTGTAATGAGCCCCCAAACGTGGTCCTTATTATCTCCCGTAACTTAGCAACATGTTGGGGGAGCAAAAAGGAGCTGAAGGGTTTGCATTCATTGGTGAAGCGTGGGTGGAAAGAAGGAACTGCATGCTTGGCGCCCCAGGTACAATTCGAGGAGGCGTCTGTGTG
Organism: Chinchilla lanigera; assembly: GCF_000276665.1. NCBI lineage: Eukaryota > Metazoa > Chordata > Mammalia > Rodentia > Chinchillidae > Chinchilla > Chinchilla lanigera. The sequence goes on along the minus strand of NW_004955497.1, from coordinate 4,442,146 downwards.
CGCAGTTCTACTTCTGCGAGAGGAAGGAAGGAAGAGGAGATGCAACTGTGAGTGATGGAGATGTGGCTTGTGAGGATGCTGCAGGGTCAGTCCATGGGACTCCTGGGCAGGGATTCTGGTCTCTGGTTGCCCCAGTGCACGCAGTCTGCCTGCTCCAGGACTCCCAGACCCTCAATACCTTCTGCACCTGACCCATAAATTCACCCTGGCTCTGAGCACTGCCTGCCTTTCCTTTCCCAGGGGGAACACTGCTTTCTTGTTTTTCTTAAAGAAAGAAACAGCCCACCCAGTTCTTGAGTGAGATGAACTTGAGACAGCTGCTCTGAGGATACACCTAGGGAGGTCTCTCATGAAACAGCGCAAGGCTCTGAGAACATGCAGGTCAGATTTTCGGAGAGCACAGGTAGCAGATTAATGCTGTCAGAGGCAGCCTTCAAATGCTGCTGCTGAAATCCTGGGGTAACATGTAAAAGAACTTCTTCCCTTCACCAACATTTAAATACAGTAGAAACCTAGCCTAACAATTCATGAGACAAAGATTTAGGGATAGATTTTGATGAATTGCACACAGCAATGAGCGCTAGGAAGAGAGGGTGACAAGGGCCTAAACCCGCCTCACATGGCTTCTAGGAAGCTTGGGGCTTCAGGAAAAGGGGAAGTGGTGCTTTTGCTCCTGGCTGGGCCTTGGGACTGTCATGAGCATGTAGGGTGCAGTTCTATGCCCGCTTTGTCAGGCGCTAGATAGATCAACCTGAGAATTTCTGAGTGCACAGTGAGCTCCACAAGCCCTGCCAGAGGGCACAGCCACAGTAACTGGGGTGTTCAGCCCAGAGAAGGAAGCCTGGGGATGGCCTCTCCTCCCTGCAGTCTCGGGCCTTTTGTAAATGTTGAATTTGCCCTCGCAGCCTGAGTTTTTATGGGAAGAGGCTCCCTTTGGCGGGAGGGTGGGGTTTTCTGTGGAGCCAGATGGGGCCATGAGGAGCAGCAGCCTCTAAGCTTCCCACTGAGATTAACCGAAGCCCAGGCCGCCAACCCTTCTGCAGGACAGGGGCTGGGCTCCTGCCCAGGTGAGGCACCCAGTTCCCTGAGGATGAGTGTGTTTCCTGGCCCTTCTCTGTCGCCAAGCCCGAGGCACTGTTAATATCACAGGTTGCGGCCATATGTAAACAAACACGGGCTCTGTAGGACTCCAAGGCATGGGGGAAGTTTAGTAAAGGATCAGATGTAAGCCAGTGAAGGGAGAGCTGGGAAACCCTGTACCAGAGGCGTATCAGCGCTCATATTCAGACTAGCCCTGCTGACTACAAGAAGGAGGGGGAGGAGCCCGCAGGGGCAGGTCAGATGGCAGGTAGCCATAAATGCCACACGGGCAAGTCTGACTTCGGTTTAATAGGCAAGGGGGAGCGTAGTCAGATCTGGTAAATAAAAATAGGGGCTGCCCAATTAAATTGGAACTTCAGATAAACAACAAATAACTTTTCGTGTAAATATGTTCTAAATATTGCATGGCACATAGTTATGCTAAAAAGTACTTATTTGTTGTTTATCTGAAATTCAAATTTATTTTATTTTTTATTAGTGCATGTTATCAGTCCATACTGATCCCATTCATCACAGGGAAATTATATGTGCACAGAACACATCTTAATTCTTGATTTTAATCCCCAACCCCTTCCCCTCCTTTCTCTTCAACCCTCTTCCCCTACCTATCAAACTCTATTTCCATTTTCTTTGCCTTTTTCCTTTAAATCCATTTTCCCTTCCTTCCCTCCCCCATCTCTCATTTCCCTTTCCATTTGAAAAAGTTTGTCCCCTCCTTACCTCCTAATATCTGTCCTCTAGTTTGTTCCTGATTTATGCTTTGGGTTTCTCATAGAAGAGAAACAATGTGGTATGTACATCTGTGTGTCTGATCTAGTTTTTAGTTCACTTAGATTATGGTCTCAAGATGTGTCCATTTACCTAAAAGTCCCTCATGTTTACCCTTCTTTATAGCAGAGTAGTACTCTGATGAATATAAATACCACATTTTTTATTCATTCATCTGTTGATGGGCATATGGGTTGTTCCCAAGATATAGCTGTTATAAATTAAGCTGCTATAAATGTGGATACGCATGACTCACTCTTTTGGGAAGATACCTAGAAAGGGAATAACTGGGTCAAATGGAACCTCTGTGTCTTAGTTACTTTTCTCCCGTAGCTGAGACAAAATACCTGACACTGAACATCAAAGGGGGAAGTATTTAGCTCAGTTTGTAGAAGTTTCAGGCCATACTTGCCTGGCTCCAAGGTGAGGTAGCTTGCCAGAGGGGCTAGGTAGAAGAGAACTAGTTCATGGCAAGCAGAAGACAGCAAAAGCAGGCAAGGAAGGGCGACCTTAGCAGCCTTTTTCTGCCCCTCTTATACTTTCTCTGGGCTACTGAGATTAGGGGGGTGCCAGACTAATCAATGGGCTGATTTAGTCAACACACACCCTTTGTCCCAGCATCACACACTCTAGATCCAGCCACCTCTGAAAAAGTCCTCTGACTGCATGAGGGTTTGGGGGGACGTCTAGACACAAACCATAACACTCTAGTTTTAGTTTTTTGAGGAATCTGCATACTGATTTCCCTAGTGGTTGTACTAGTTTACATCCATACTAACAATAGAGAAGGCTTCCCTTCCCCCACCCCCACAGCCCTGCCAGCATTTGTTATTGGTTGATTTCTTGATGTTGGTCATGCCTTCTGCGGTGAGATGGAATCTCAGTGTTGCTTTACTTGCATTTCTCTAAAGGCCAGCGATGTTGAACATTTTTTCATGTATTTACCAGCCATTTGTACTTCTTCAGTAACATTCTTCAGAGAACTAGAGAAAACAATCCTAAAATTCACGTGGAACCAGAGGAGACCAATAGTGGCAAAAGCAATCCTGGGCAACAAAGGCAAGGCATGGGGCACCACAGTCCTGGGCTTCAAGTTCTACTACAAAGCTACGGTGGTAAAATGGTATTGGGAAAACAAAAGCAACAACAACAACAGCAACAACAGAAAATGGACTTGTGGACCAGTGGGATAGAAGAGGCAGAAGCAACTCTAGGCATGTGCAGCTTCCTGATCTTTGACTAAAATTCAAACTTAAGTGCGAGTCTGGTACTTTATCCAACAACCCATGCATGGGAAGTCACTAAACTGAGTCCTCTGAGACGCAGTCCTTTGAGCCTGCCTGCAGTGTCAGAGCTGAGGTGGATGCGACCAGCCCCAGGGAAGGCTGTTCATGGAGAGGCGATGCCCACTCTCCTGGCTTGGCATCGTCTGCATTGTATAAAAATATGCAGTGGGGACAGTGCAGTGGTTGGACCCAAATGTCTCCAAGGCTCTGAGATCAGGGCTTGGTCCCCGTACAGCAGGGCTCAGAGATGAGGCTTGGGGAAGTGGTTGAACCCCAAGGACTCTAACTTCATCCGTGCGTTCCTCTGTTGGTGCTACCATAATCTGATTGCACTGTTGGGAACTGGGAGTGCCTGGATGAGGAGAGAGGGTCTTGGGGGGCCCTTAGGGACTATGTCTGGCCCTGAGCCCTCCCCGCTGTTTCCCTGCTGCTGTGAGGTGAACAGCTTCCCTCTGCCACACCCTCGCACCCTGATGTTTCTGCCGCAAGCCCACAGGGATGGGGTCCAGCAACCATGGACTGAAACCATCGGCCAAAGTAAGTCTTTCCTCTGTTAAACTGCTTTTCTCAGGTATTTTATCACAGTTGGACTTGTGGCGGCCATGGCCCTTTCCTCCCCAGGCAGGCTCACATCTGACAAAAGACACGAGAAAAGGCAAGTTAGCAGGTAGGAAGTGGGACACTTCGCCATAGTTTGGGGCGTTATTCTCTGTGCTCCACAGATTTAAGGGACAAGGTCAGTATCTCAGTCAGTAGGAGGGGGTGACTGGCTGGAAGGCTGTTATGGCTATGGTTTGTGTCTGGATGTCCCCCAAAACCTCATGCAGTCATGAGAGTGGGTTCTACAGTTTATGATTGAGCCACGGTCCAGTGCTGGGATTATGGGTGTGAGTGCTACACCCGCCCTGGGGCAGGAAGCCTGCACACAGTGTAAGGGAGGGGAAGAGGCTTGCTCGCTGCTCCTCCCCGTTTGCTATCGTCCACCACCATGAACTGTTGCCCTGTGCCATGTGCCACCCTGCCTTGGAGCCAGCTGGGTATGCACTGACCTCTCCACAGACTGTGAGCTAAACATTTCCTCCCTTAACTTTGGGCACTGGGTATTTTGTCCCAGCAGTGAGAAAAAGGTGACCAAAGCAAAGGCGGTACAGAGAGGGAGACGAGAGTGTGGCGGTACTGAGCATGGTTCTGAGGCTTAGGACCCGCGTCTGGGACAGTCTCAGAAGAAGCAGTTTCGGGGAAAGGTGGATGTAAGAGGAAAGAAGGTGGGGTACTAGGCCTCTTGAAGACCTTTTCAGGGGAGAGACCTAGGTTTGGGAAGCAGGAGTTACATAACTAAATTCCCGAGCAGAATGGGTTGAAACTCCTGGTTCAGTGGCCCCCGCATGCTGGCGACTGCGGAAGCAAGTGAGTGGCTCAGTCGTCCCGGAGCAGAGCAAGGTAAACAGAGGAGCAGCCGGGGCGGGAACCAAGCGATGTCTACTGCGTGACAAGTGTGCACTGCAGTCTCCAGTCAGGGTTGAGATGTGAAACAATTTCCCGGTGGCCCAAAGTAAGGACAAACATTTACATTAAGGTGTCGGTAAAGGCAAAAGAGAATTCTATGTAGCTCCTATCACAGGCTCCTCCCTCACTGTCACGGTGGGGTGAAGTGGGCTCAGACCTCTCCTGAGCCCAGAAGGGCTGTCCTCTGGCCTCCCCAGGGATCACAAGGAACATGCAGTCATGCAGCCACCTCCAACGGTAATATGTGTCAGCCTAGGATCTGGAGTGAAGAGGGGAAAGGGTCCCCCAGGCCTGGCTTGAGCCCCAATGACAGCCCTGCCCCCAGCATGCTCTGCCCAGCATCCCTGTCAAGCCAGCGCATCGCCCTCCTCCCCTCTGCGACAGCACCAGGACACAGACGTGATCCGTCAGCCACTTCTGCTTTTCTTTCCTCAAGGACTCTGAGAGACAGACGTTGTGCGCTTTGCTATGGACAACATCCAGGGTCTTAACTCATAGGAACTTAACCAGCTGCTGGAGGTTTCTGGCTCCCATGCAGGTAAAAAGCTGTAGGTTTTGGAATTCCCGCTGGATGTTACGGGATGATTCCACCGCAAAGTCTGTGAAGGGCAGGCCACACGGCAGCATTCCAGGAGTGAAGACAGAACAGTTGAATGCTCCTGCCGTGACACTTTTGATCTCTTCACACACGTATTCTAGGTTGCAGGAGGTGTGGGAGGCCTGTGGCAGCCAGGGCTCTTTGATCCAGGGCTTGGCAAGTTTCTGCAGGGGGTGGCATTCCAGGAGGCCCCCGGGCCCCTTCCCGTCCTCCCGAGGCTTGGTGACACAGCTGAGGTGGAGACTGCTCAGAAAGACCCTCAGGACCGGCCTCTGGCTCCTGGCCACTGCCGCACTGTCTACCCTGCTGCTCGCCCGGGGCCAGCCCCTACAACTCAAGCTTTCTGCAAGCTTGTCTGTTCCCCAGCTGCCTTTTCCAACCCCATTCATGGGCATTTCATAATGTCTCCGCTTGCAAGGTGCCGAACGCCTGCCTGAGACCAAAGCACTGGACTTAGTCCATGACAAGCTTGTGTGTAGGTGTCCTGTGAGGCCTGGCTGAGACATGGTTCCAGGAGACAGGGAGCCCTTCTGTGTCAAGTGGTGCTGTGAGGCGCTGGATCCCACAGGTTTTGGAGTGGGGATTATTTCAGTTTCACAGATAAACAAAAGGAGGCTCTGACTGTTACTGACTTTACCCAGGGTCACACGACTCTTAAGGGTCAGAATCGGGATCAGGACCTAAACCCAGCTGACCTCAAGTTCTGCATGTCTTTTTACTTCAGGCTGCGATGTGCATCTCCATTTTACTTTTTCTTGCTCTTGAGATGAATAGGAATGGAAGTGAGCACATAACTGACATAACTGCTTTTCTCTCAGAGAAGCACAAAGTAACCAAGGTTGGTTATTGGATCTGCAGCCCAGAGGACCAGCAAAGTCATAGGATTCCCAGCAGGTAGCAAGTGTACTCATTTTTTAAATGGTATAAACCTACCATGGTGTATTTCATTTATTGACACACAAGAGACACATAATTGACACATAACAACTGTATGTATTTATGGGGTACAGTATGTTTTTTATTTTAAAAAGAATAAAAAATAAAACAATAAAAATGATACAGAATTTCAAAACAAGATGATAGGAAATTAACAATGGTTATTATATTGCATATTGTTATCTTCAAAGTAGTTGCTCAGATTACCAGGTACAGGC
>NW_004955497.1:4360198-4435628 GCF_000276665.1 Chinchilla lanigera | reverse complement strand
TATATATTTCCCCTTTCCTTCTTTCTTTTCTCCTTTCCCCCATCCCAGTTGTTCTTTCCTTTTGAGCAGTTTCTTGCCTTTTCACAATATCTATTATACCTTTTGGAGCTTATTTACTCTTTCAGCTTCTTACACTAAGGAGACAATATGGTGTTTACACATGGGAACCTGGTTTATTCACTTATGAGTACAGTCTCTAGTTGCATCCATTTACCTATAAAAGCCTTGAGTTTATCTTTCTTTATAGCTGAGTAGTACTCCACTGTATAAAAATATCACATCTTTTGTGATATTTTGCTACACTTAATAAGCCTGTCTTTTTAAGCTCACATGTTTCCTTCCCAAGGTGACATGAAAACTCAGATCTGCACCTCTGGCTTCCAGGTGACTATAGAAATGCAACGATGCTTGGGTGCTGCTCCTCACCGAGTGGACAGTGTGTGGTACAGTTCCCGCTGGCTTCTCTGCACTGGCTGGGAAGGCGGTTCAAAGAAACCCCAGAGAGTGCCTGGGTTCAGGGTCCCAGCACAGCACACACAGGGAGAGGAAGAGAGGAAGAGACAGGTGTCTGAAGAAGGGAGGTGGGCAGTGCTGCTGGTGACCATCTGTGATTCTGTGGCCACAACCTGTCCACCAATGCAAAGACATCCCACGGGGCCAGAGCAGCTGAAGCACTTGTGGAAAGTGTTCCCAACACCTCCCTCATTTCTCTCACTTAATATTTCATCTGGCGTTTGAGTATCTTGGACCAACATGGGATTAATGGCCCTTTGTCCCCTAAAACAGTGCTGTTTTGATAGTGACGGCTTATTAAGTGGGTAGTAATGTTTATATTGGCGCAGAACTTCCACATACCTTACTTGGACTCCATTCTCACAACTCATGTGGCAAGAAAAGCAGGTGATAAATACAGTTATCCCTGGTGTCCCTGGGAAACTGGTTCGAGGACTCGCCTTCCTCAGGAACCAAAATCTGTGGATTCTCAAATCTCTTCTGTAACATTTGTAGCATTTGCATATAATTTCTGCATGCCCTGCTGTGTGGCCTAAATGATCTCTATATTACTGATTCTACCTACTATAATATAAATGCTGAACAACTGGTTGATCACAATGCAAGAAAAACTTGTACATGTCAGTACAGATGCACTCTTTTCTTTCGAATATTTTCAACCCATAGTTGGTTGAATCTGAGGATGTAGAACTCAAGGATACAAAGGATCGATTGTTTTCTCATTTTCTCTGCTGTAAGCTCTGAAGCCCAGAGAGGCAAAAGAGATTTCCTTGTTATATATTTAGTATGTGCAAGTGTTCAGACCCAAAGACACGTCTCTCAGTTCTAAATCTGGCAGGTTTTCTATACAGTAAGCATTATAACAGAGCCCCTCAGGGCTAGGACAGTCACTTTAGCATTGTGGTAGAATTTGTATGATATAAATGTCCCTTTTAGGACATAACCACAAGTCCTCAGAAAACCAAACAAGTTTTAGTGTAAGTGTGGCCCATGCAATACTTGCGGTATACTAAAGAAATACTTCCATTCCGGAGGAATGGAAGTCCAAGACCAAGGTGCCGTGAGGTTCGGAGTCTCCGGAGGGGACCCATAGTGCGTCCTACATGGGGGAAGGGATGAAAGGGGCACACTCACCCCCTCGAGCCCTTTCATAATCTTCAACACCATTCATGAGGCCACTACTCTCATGACTTAGTCACCCCCAAAGGTCCTGCCTCTAAATATTTGTCATCTTCTCCTGAGTGTGCCATGAACCCCTCATCTCAGCCATCTAAAGTGAAGTCATCTTGTTGGCCCGCTCTCTCTGAACAGCCTCACCACTGAGCCTTTACCCTGCCAGCTCCAACCCTGCCAGGCATCAGCCACGTCCTGTAGGCTCTGCTGAGCGTGGCTCCCTCCCTGCCATTACTCTCCATCCGCGCCCTGTGTAGTCATTGTCACCTGTTTCCCAGACTTCCCGACCAACTTCCCATCTCCTTGCTTCTCCTCTTGTAAGCCAGCCTGCCCAGCAAACAGATGGGAGATCACTTCACAACACAAATCTGAGTCTGCCCCGCCAGGTAGCAAATTTCATTTCTCTTGAAGTCCAGAATCCTTACCGTGGTTCGAATGCTCTGTACCAGGCTTCCGTGATCCAGACACAAAAGCTCACTCTGGTGCACCTTACGATCTAGAGATGGAAACTGTTATGGTTTGTGTCTGGACATCCCCCAAAGCCTCATGTAGTCATAGGGACAGGCTTTTCAAAGGCAGCCAAATCCAGAGTTTGTGATTGATTCATGGTCCAATGGTGAGGTTAAGGGTGTGAGTGCTACACTTGCCCTAGGGCAGGTAGCCTGCATACAATATAACCGCAGAAAAAGGCTTGTCCCTTGCCTTTCTCCATTGTTGCTTTTGCTGTCTTCCACTGCCATGAACTGTTGCCCCTCTGCCATGAGCCACCCTGCCTTGGGGCCAGATGATATGGCCTGAAACCTCTATGAATTGCGAACTAAGTCGACCCTTTAACTTTGAGTGTGTGTATTTTGTCTCAGCAATGAGAGAAGTAACTGAGACAAAACCCTAAAACAAACAAGTGAACAATTGTGAATAATTTAGACTGTGATTCTTGTTATGAGGGAAATCAGCAGGACTCCACTGGGGAGGAAGGACAAGGTTTATTGCTGTAGGACCTAAAGGATGAGGAGTTAGTTCAGGCTGGTTGAGCCCTAGGGTGACAATGTGGAGGTGGGAAATGGGTTCAACTGGAGAGATGGAAAAGCCATGTAGGTAAAGCAGGGAGAGATGAAGATACTACAGGAGCAGTGTGGGTGTTACCCTATGTGGAGTGAAGAGCACAGGGCCAGTGGAGAGGGCTTGTCAAGGCAGGAGCAGGGCGTGAATCTGCCAGGACACTCACGGTTTTCCAGAAAACAGACGTAGACCAAGACAGGACAGCATACAGGGTCGTGCTGGTGTCTGTGGATGTAGCAGGTGGGTCTGAAAAACAAAGTGACCTGCACAGAGCTCAGACAGAACCTAATCTCCTAATTCCCAGTGTGGTGCTTCAATTTGATTCAACAATTAAGTCAAGGCAGTGACTTTAAAATGTCATAACTTTTTTGCTTCCAGTGGCAGTAGATCGTAGAATTGGCAGAAACCCTGCACATGAGCTGGCCTACTTCAGCTCTGCTGGAGAGGAAGGCAGGCATTGCCTTGTCCAGGGGCAGTTGGTTACTGCTGGGACTTAAGCACTCATGTTCAGGGAGGCTGACTGTGCAATGTTCTGGAGATGGCTTCTCCCTAGCTCTCCCATCAGACCACAAACAGGACTCTGCGTCCATGACTCAGAGGAATTGTTCACTTTAACATGGATTTAAGCTATGAACTCTTTCCCACGTTCTTGTGGCCTTTTCCTCTTTCAGCCTTGCTAGTTGGATATCAGGCCAGTGAACTTGTCTTCCCTGACCCTACCTGCTTTTCCAGACCTGAGGACTGGGAAAGGCAGTGGTGGGAGCAGGTAGGAAGGTGAAGGAGCAAACCAGAGCTTGTGTGTTCAAAGACTTCTCAGTCCAAGATTCTCTGGCAGTTTACTGAGAGTCTTAAAACCCACCTGCTGTGTGAGAACAGCCTCCGTTTTCTAACTAGAAAGTGTCGCATGGTAGGCATGTCCATATATACAACTTCAAGAGAGTTGGAATTAGTAAGGCAGATATCCTTGGGCCATATTCTACTCATTCTTGATGTCTAAAAAATCCTTAACCTCACAAGGACCTTAGGTCCTTAACCTCACAAGGACCTTAGGTGCAGCTGTCCACCCAGGATACCAGGAAGCCTGTTTGTGTCTGAATATTAGGAGGAAAGTAATGTAGTAGGCACTAATATCAGAGAACCTTACCCTGAAAGACTCATTTAAGAGAGATTTCTAGATTCTCAGATGAGGCCTCTATATCAAGGACAGCAAGTAGGGCCACTTCCTTGCGAAGTTATGAAAGAAATGGCATTTATCTCTTCAAATGCCAACCCCATCTTTCTGAGCCTGCATTGTGCTTCCAGAGCCTTAGAATGCTTCATTCCACAAGTTGAGTAGATTGCATGGACCAAGTTAGACATTCAGCCTTCATCCAACTCATCTGTCTTTATGTTCCATCCCCATATTTTCTAGATTTAATGAATCTGGGAAGTTCGTGTGACGTTTGGGAATATACAGTGTGGCTCTTATAAACAGCATGGAGTTGGACCATTTAAAAAAATATCACTAGTCTCTGCCTTGTGATTAAAGGGTATAATCCATTTACATTTAATGAAATCACTAATTAGGTAGGATTTTCATCTGTCATTTCTCTATTTTGTGTTTTGTTCTTTTATTCTTCCATTGTTTCTTTTCACTTTTCTATTTTGTTTTGTTCTATTCTTCCATTGTTTCTTTTGTGTTAAACAAATATTCTCTAGCATAACATTTTAATTCACTTGTCATTTCTTTTATTTGGCTTTTTATTTATTTATTTTGTAATTATATTACTTTATTTTTAATTCATTTTTATTAGTATATACTTGCCATACATAATGATCACATTCATATAGGAAATCTATACCTGTACATGCTAAATCTTGATTCTTTCTTTCCCCAATTCTCTCCCCTAACTTGAACCTTTCTTCCCCTCCCCACTTACAAAAGTTTTATTTCTATTTTTTCCTTCCATTTTCTTTTACAAATCCCTTTACCTTTCCTATCCTTCCCTTACCACTCTGCCTTCTCTTGTTCCACTTCCCATTTGAGTATGTTCTCCCTACTCCCCAGTATGTATCTTCCATTTTGCACCTTATTTACCCTTTGAGTTTCACACATAAGAGAAACAGTGCAATGTTTAAACTTGTGCATCTCATTTATTTCACTTAACAGTATAGGCTCAAGGTGCATCCATTTATCTAAAAATGACTCAAAATTACCCTTCTTTATTGCAGAGTAGTACTCCATTGTATGTAAATACCATATTTTCTTTATCTGTTCATCTGTTGATGGGCCTATGGCTGTTTCTAAAACTTAGCTATTATAAATTGTGCTGCTGTGAACATGGGTGTGTATGTATAACTGTGGTATGGTGCTTTTAACTTTTGGGAAGATACTAGAAAGGGAATAGCTAGATCAAATAGAACCCGTAGTTTTAGTTTTTTTGTTTTATTTGGTTATTTACAAAGCTATTTTCTTTATGTTGATCCCATTGCTTTCTATTAACGACTTAGCACACTCTAATTTGGATCGTTAACAATGTAATTTCAATCATATATAAAACTTTGCTCCATTTTAGCTTCATTCGCTTCCCTTCCTGCATTAATTGTCACACAACTTCCACACTTGTACCTTAAAAGCCCGGAATGGATATAGCTTTATAATGTTTTATGTAGTTGCCTTTTAGTCAGATAGCAGAAGAAGTGAGAAGCAAAAGTATATTTATGCTACCCATTAGAAGGCAAGGTGACCCTACTGATTGTGCATGGTTGCAGTCATGGAGATGAAGGATCCCAACATAAAAAAAAGTGGAAAACATTTACATCCTCACATGCAGTGTTTCCTTGGAATACAAAGAAATAGAAATGAATCTGGCTTTCTCTACAAGAGTGCAGAAGAGCGAGAAAAACTACTCAAAGCTGAAAGAAAATTCATTGAAGATAGAGTGAGAAATCATAGAACTGAAAAGGAAGGTCTGCGGTGATTCACATGAAGGGTTTGTTGCTATTCATCCAAAGGGAGCTGGCCCCTTTCTCTTCATGTTCTTGCAAAAGACGGCACAGCAGCTCTGTGCAGAGCTAGAGGAAGGAGTGTGGAGAGCCCTCTTGGTCGTGGTGGTGTAGCTCTACATTCTTTTGATGACCCGATCCTGACTGTTTGGGACCAGCAGAACCGGCCCAGGAGCAGAGATCGGGAGAAGGGAAGTTCACCTTTGTTGAGAAATTCAGCAGTCTCCGTTCTGTCACATTTTTGGCCAAAGGGCCACTCAAAGATGCAATGAGCAATGGCTTGAGAGCTGTCAGAAATGCTGTCAATGGCGGCTGTGTGATTCCAGGAGCAGGTACAGAAGAGGTGGCGATGGCAGAAGCCCTAATGAAATAGAAGCCCAGTGCCAAGAGTGGGTCCAGCCGAGTCCAAGCATTTGCTCATTATTCCCAAGGTCCTTGCTCAGAACCCTCGGTCTGACCTTCAGGAAACATTGTTTAAAATTCAAGTGGAACCTCCCGAGTCAGGTTAACTGGTGGGGTGTGGACTTGATCACAGGCGAGCTGATGGCAGCAGCGGAAGCAGGCATATGACACAACTACGGTGTGAAGAAACACCCGCTTCCCCTGCACTGTGGTTGCCTCCAGTACCCTCCTAGTCGACGAGATCGTGCAAGCTGCCATGTCCTCTCTATGATCACGGTATCTCCCCTGCCAGGTAAGTGTGGCATGTCCTCTCTGAAAGGCCAAGATGACACTTTCTGTATCATCCGAATCCCAAAGGCCACAGAATGATCTTGGAGAATAGAGCTGTGGAATTTCTGTCTAAGCTTCAAATGATTTTCAAAGGAGTTTTCATGTCCTACATTAAAAAACAGGAGAGAACACATGGCATCTATTCAGATTATGATGTTGTAGACTCCTAATCAAGGTACTTTTTAGTTACACTGACTGTGTACACAGATAGCAAGTCTTTTTTAGAGAACAGGAGGGTTTTATTTTAATTGCGGTAACATAAAATTGCACGTTAGATAAGCATATTTTCTGCCTCATTTATTAACTATCCCTTGAAAAACAACAACAAAAAAAGAAAAGTAGACATTTTGATTTTAAGTTCTAGATTCTTTGCTAGGATTTGTTGTTGGTGCTGTCGTTTGCTTGCTTAGTGATTTTCTTTGACTAACTCTCTAAAGCCTGCACCTTTTGTCACTGACAGCTATTGAAGCCTCTGCTTGGCTAGCTGAGTGCTTACCTGAGGCATGGAGAAAGATTCCTCAAATGCACCAAGCTAATGTCCCCAGGCTTTCCCGGAGGAATCTCTGTGCAGCACTGGAGCATTCCTTCAGTACAACAGGGGGCAGTTCATGTCTCTGTCTTTCCTTAACTCGGGCTTCCAAAGGGCTTCAAGGTCAGACGGAGGCGGAGGCAGCCCTTCTAAGACCTTGCTTGGGCACACACAGCTTTACACACATGTGCAGCCTTCCAGATGCTCAGTAGCATGTCAGCATTTCCTTTGAGTTTTTTTGGTTAATCTCTTGTTAGCCTCAACTAATATCACCACCTCCCAGGTTGCTCTGGTGAGCAAGTTATGCTGTGTTTGACAAATACCATGGGACAGGGCTGTCCCATACTGAGCATTCTCTAAGGAGGTCAGTACAGATAAACCCTGAACTGAGCTTTTCAGGGAGCAGCGAGACAGTTTTCTGAAAGTGGCTGTGGAGGAGCTTCAGGGTTGCCTGTCCCTTTTGTTGGCTGCCAGGATGTTTACTGGTTCCCCACTTCCCCAACTATAAGGCTGTTAGACAGCAATGGCTGGGTAAGGGGATGGGAATGGGGTGGGATGGAATGCCACAAAACTTGCTGCTCTTATCCAAATTTGGAGGTATGCTTAAAATAAGTACTCCCTGGGTGTTGCAAAACTTTGATTATATACCGAAGTTTGACAGAGTTGTTTGAGACAATTTTGGCAGGTTTTTAATTGCTTTTTGGAGGCATGGGCTGTTGAGCTGTCCACTCTGCTGTTGTGGGAGTCCATCTCTGATGTTGCTTCTTTAAAAGCGCTCTGGATAAGTTACCCTCAATCCGAGTAGGAAACCAATGCCATATGAAGTTTTTCATGAATGCAGGCTGCTCTCTGAGGGAGGCAGTTTTAGGAAGGGAATGCTTAGTGCCTCTAGGATCAGATAAAAGCTTTCAGTATAGAGTTCACTTATCATTCACATCCCCATTCGGTCTGTATCCCTCTTTGCTCTTGCATATTGTTACTGAATGGCTGCAGATGGTTGGTGTCTGCTGCATCAGAAGAGATGACTGTCTCATTCCGGAAGTAGATGAGCCAATGAAAGAGCTGTAAAAGCCGTGATAATGAAGCAAGGTGGGAAGCAGTTAGGAGTAAGGGAGCTTATGAGAAGAATAATTGAAACCTGAGATTATTCAATGGGAGTCAGCCCACTTGGGGTCTGTTAGAGATGGAGTGTGTATAGTGCTACATGGGAATCAACCTCAGGGAGGGTTTTCAGCTGCCTTGTGACAACATATTGTTCTATTGATGTTGTCTTGGTTACTTTTCTGTCATTGCTGAGACAATATATCTGACACCTAGAACTGAGGAAGGAAAGGTTTATTTAGCTCACAGTTTGTGGAGGTTTCAGTCCATACTCGACTGGCTCCAAGGCAGAGTGGCACATGGCAAAGGGCAACAATTCATGGCAGAAGACAGCAAAAGCAACAAGAGCAAAAGGGAGGAGCAGTAGGAAAAGCAAGTCTCTTTCCCTCCCTTACATTGTATGCAAACTACCTGCCCCAGGGAAGGTGTAGCACTCACACCCATAATCCCAGCATTGGACCATGGATTAATTAAAAACTCTAGAAGCCCATCCCGTGACTGCGTGAGGCTTTGGGGAGACATACAGTCACAAACCATAATAGATTTTGCCTGAAAGAGAAGGACTAAAATGCCTTATGCTGTTCTGCATGGGAGATTCTGGTCAAGGCTCAGAAGACCAGAAGGCTGACAGAAATCCAAGTAACCAAGACTGAATTGGGTACCAGAGAAGTGGGGTCGTTGCTGTGACTATACCTGACCATGTGGTTCAAGAGCCTTTGGAGATGGCTTGTGGAAAGTGTTTGGAAGTATTCAGCGATATTGCCTGAAAGAGTAGAGCTGGAATGCCTTCAGCTGTTCTGTATGAGAGATTCTTGTCAGAGCTCAGAAGACCAAGAAGGCTGCTAGAAATCCTGCTGGTAAAGACCAGGTTTGGGAGATTTCTACTGGGAAGGACTGCATTGGTTGTTGGAGTCCAGATGATGTGTGTTATGGCTTGGCAGAAAGTTTGTCTGCATTTTGCTCCTGTCCAGAGACTTTGCCTAAGACTGAGATTAATGGTAGTGGACTAATTAATCTGGCAGAAGAAATTTCAAGGCAGTCAAGGTTAAATTTCAAGGCAGTCAAATGGCATGGCTATTGTTGGAGGTTTTTAGACAGATTTCTCATAAGAATTAAGAGCAAAGAGCCCAGCAAGGCGATTTAAAATGTTGTGAGTTTGACCAGAAATGAAGCTCCAGTAAAGCTGTAGAATGCAAAGATAGAGCTGAGGAGATCTCAGCTGCTGAGAAGAAACAGGAGAATATAAAAAGATGGCTTGAGGACATCACAAGAAGCAGCAAGTCTCCACCCTTTGCAGCCTCAAGCCTGCAAAGATAAAAACCTGCCTCTGAGGAGAAAGCTGCAGAGTGCCATGTTCCAGAATGGCAGCAGCGGCCACATCAGGTTCCAGAATGGCAGCAGCATAGAGAATTTGTTCCTCAGAATTGGATTCAGAGTGCCCAGCAATCTAAGCACTCAAACCCTATGGCCAAGAGAAATGAAAGCCTGGCTACTGTGCCAGCTGGCTGGGGACCTTGGCATCATCCACATGGCACTTGTTTTAGGTGCATGCACAGTGAAAGAGTTCTGAGGTTAAGAAGGCTTCCACCTAGATTTCCGAAGGCCTGGGAGGCCGGCGGAGTGGCCAAGAGGGCAGTGTGTGAAGCTGTGAGTGAGAAGCCTAAAGTGCAATGGGGACCTCAGAAGGTTGGAAAAGCCAGGAACATGGATTTTCTGAGGAAAGCTGCAAAGAAGGAGCAAAGCAAGCCCAAAAGACAAGCCCCTAGGAGCTACAACCAGCAGAAGTGCCCTAGGGGCAGAGCCATGTAAGGCCTTTGGAGTTCACAATTTACCACAGATTGCTTGGGTAATTCCACATGAAACTACAGGACTTAATGTTTACCCTGCTGGATTCTGGACTTGCTTTTGTCCCAATGCTCAATATCCCCATTTGTACCTTTGGAATGGTAATGTTTATCTTGTGCCATTGAATGTTGGAAGTGTTTAACTTTTCATTTGTCCTGGAGCTCACAGCTAAGAGTTTGCCTTAAGTCTCAGAAGAGAGTTGGGACTTAGACTCTTCAGCAATGCTGAAACTGTTAGGTCTTTGGCAACTCTTAGAGATTGACTTAAATGTCTTTTGCATAAAGGGATGTACATGAGTCTTTAGGGGGGCTGAGGGTGGGATGTTATGGTTTATGTCTGTATGTCTCCCCAAAGTCTCATGCAGTCATGGGTGGAGGCTTCTAGAGGTTTTGATTGATCTATGGTCCAATGCTGGGATTATGAGTGTGAGAGCTACACCCGCCCTGGGGCAGGTAGTTCGCATACATTGTAAGGGAGAGAAAGGCTTGCTCTTCCCGAAGCTCCTCCCTTTTGCTCTTGTTGCTTTTACTGTCTTCCACTGCCATGAACTGTTGCCCTCTGCCATGTGCCACTCTGCCTTGGAGCCAGCCAAGTATGGAGTGAAACCTTCGTAAACTGTGAGCTAAATAAACCTTTCCTTCCTTAATTCTTGGTGTCAGGTATTTTGTCTCAGCAGTGAGAGAAAAGTAACTAAGACAGATGTACTATTTGTCCCCTTTCAAACTGCCACATTTAGCAGCTTCATATTTCCACATGTTTTGACCACGTTGCTTATAAAGAAGACAGTTGTTGTTGGAAAGATATTTGAGCATTTTCAAGTGGTATTTTGTATTCTATAGACAATACTGTATGGCTTCATGAAAAGCTAGCAAAAGCTAAGAACACTGCTGCAGTCCACCTGGAATACTAGCATTAACTTGAGTTTCTGAATGTTTACTATCTGCTTAGTAGCAATCCAGACACCCATCTCCTTAGAATCTGAGAGTGTCACAGTAGAGTGAGATCATCCATCTTACTTTTCAGAAATCCTGATAAAATGGTAAGAGCACTCACAGTTTGTTTGCAAAGTCACATTTCATTTGAATTATTATTCAAAGCAATAAACAATCCATCCATTTTCCCACCTGACTCTAATAAACAGGCCCTATATTTCATGAGGTTAAAAGGTCAGCTTCCCTGGGAAACATCAGTGGGGATCTGCTATATTTCTCTGTGACTGGGCCTGGTGTCAAGTATGTTTTATAAAGGTTGAAAACAAAAGTCTTTGGTTCTGTCCAGCTGTCCACCCCTGTGAATTGAGTAAAAGTCATCAAACACTGGAATTCTCTTTCTGGTCACCAATATCCTGCTGTGCTCTACAGCAGTGTAGCAAGATGTAAGCTCTTCCAGGGATGCAAATATTCTACAGCCATTTGCCAATTTTAAGAGATCTGCTGGTGATTTTCTTAAAATAAAATGCCTTCCTAAAAATTAAATTAAGATGGTCCTTATGTAGAAACAGTTGACTAAATAGTTCTAATAACAACAGAAAGTTCAGGTACCTTTCAGATACAGTCTGAAGTTGGCTTGAATGATCTGGCCCGAAGGCCCTGCTGCAGTCTGACCAACTTGCTTCTCTACTAAGTGGAGCAGTTATGAGCAGAGGTGCTGGTAGGTAAGGGAGATAGAAGCCTTGGCTTGGTGGCTATGGGGGAAACTCTAAATAGATTTATTTAAATGTATTTTCTATTTGTTTTAATGTCACCATTTTAAAAACTGCTTGGCTGCTTTGAGAATGAAGAAGTCAAGTCCTACCCTGAATATGCAGGGTGGCTAGAAGGGGAAGGAGCCAAGCTGGGGTTATACTAGTTAGAGCGCTGTTTCTCAAAGCGTGGGTCATAGGGCTGGAGAAAAGTCCAGGAGGCTTAAAGAAAACAGAGCTACCTGGACCTTTCTCTGCCCTTAATCAACCCAAATCTAGGACTGGGGATTTGACTTTTTCCCTACCAGAATGTTAAGCACTCTTAAAACTTGAGAACTTCCACTTAAGAATTTCATGTCTCCCCTATTTTCCACATGTAAGTAACCTCTTATCTCAGTACAAGAGTTAAAAGCAAAACTAACATAAACGAAATACTAAATATCCCTCTCATTTCTTATCTTGTCGGAGGTGAGGATCCATCCATCACATGCAGCATGAATGTCCATTTGTCTTAGAACCATCTGGGGTGAGGGGGATGAGTCTGCCCTCCAAGGAATTGTCTTGTCACCTCCTCAGAAATCAACTGAGCATAACTTCGTAGGAGTACTCGTGTTTATATTCTAAGGTTGTTGTAAGTTTCATATAAGATCAGGTAAATTAGTGATTGTGGGATATTCTAATTTTATCATGTTGCTGAAAACCAGAATTGTTGGTATAGAGGGAAGGAATTATAAATATCATGTATAAATTTTTAAAAAGGATACAAAATCATGACTAAACTATGCGGCACCGAATACTGAGCAAGACATATTAGTATAAATTCCTGAGATCTTTTGTCTTTTAAATAATAAACTATTTCTGCTCATGTTTGGCTGTGCACGCCTGCAATCCCTGAAAGGCTGAGGCCAGAGGATCAAGAGTGTGAGCCTGAGCAATTTGGCAACTTAGTGAGATTCTATTTTAAAATTTAAAAGTGAAGGTTGGAGGTATAGCTCAGTGGAAAGACCCAGGGTTCAATCCCCTGCACAGCAAAATAATAACAGCTTTTTTTAAAAAAAAAAAAGTGTTTCTAGTGTGGCCTAGAAAGAGTGATCAGCTCAATGGTCCGCAGTGCTCGTCTGCGGAGCTCACAGCATGGCCTTGAAATATCTCTTCTCTCTGAAAGAAGCCAGAGGGTCTTGGCTATATGGCTCCTTCCAGAGGTGGGGTAAGAAGAGTGAAAGTTAGCCCTGAGCGTCTTGCCATTCCAGACCACAGGGGCAACTGGGGTAATCTCTGAAGTTCTGAGGAGCCCATGTAAAGAGGCCCCTGCTGAACAAAGATGGGATAACTCTGAGTTTTATAATGAATATGGAATGCTTGTTTTGCAGTGCTGGAGATCAAACTCCGGCTCCACACATGCCAGGCAAGTGCTCTATCACTGAGCTGCACAGATCCTTCTGGTGAATGTTAGTAACAATTGACTGACACTTGTCAATCACATTTGAATCTATCAGTTCCAAAAATATGTCTTTTAAATATTTTAAAATGTCTTTAAAACTAAGTGGTATGCCGGGCATGGTGGCGCATGCGTATAATCCCAGCACTCAGGAGGCTGAGGCAGGAGGATTGTTGGGAGTTGAAGACCAGCCTGGGCTACAAAGGTCAGCTGTCCACCTGAACTGCATAGCGGGACCCTGTCTCAAAAAGACAAAAACAATAACAACAACAACAGAATCCTTAGTGAGAATCATCAGAGGATGATGACGAATCAATTCATTATCTTAAAAAATTGGTGAATAGTGGAGGAAAAGCAAGCATTTCCCCTGTTTTATCACTACATACAGTATGAGCTGGTGCGACACATGAAGTAAGCATCTGCTTCTAGAGTTGTTCTAAGCTGGGCATGGTGGGGCCCACCTGTAATCCCAGCACTCCAAGAGCCTGAGACCTAGGCAACTTAGTGACTCAGTGAGGTCCTATCTCAAAATAAAAAATAAGAGGGGCTGGGGATGTAGCTCTGTGTTCAATCACTAGTACTAGGGAAAAAATGGTATTCTAATTAGAACAAAAAAGATGGAATTAAAACATCCTCCGTTTGCAAATCTCAGTGAAGTGGACAGGATCCTGTGCTGTCCAGAGGGGAAGTCACCAGCTGCATGCAAGTTTGAATTTTAACCAGGTGAAATTAAATAAAATCAAATCAAAACTTTATTCCTCACTCACAGTGGCCACATCTCATTTGAGGGCAGGACACGCGTGTGTGTCAGATCCAGCTTCCGAGTCCAGCTGCCAACTCCCAGGAAGTACAGAGGGCAGAGGGATGTGCGGACCCGGGCTGCAAAGATGCGGCCAGAAAAAATCCAGATTCTGGAAAACTCTACCTGCCCAGTGCCCCAGCTTTTCATAAAATAAATTATAAGAAAAAGAAAAGCATAAGGAGGAACCTGCAGCTTCAAAGAAACTCAGAAATTTCAAGCTGTCAAGTTGAAGCAGTCCTGTCTGCACATACACAGTTGGGTGAAAAAGCTACAAGCAAATGCAAAGATGTAAAAGCGGGTTATGGTCTGGATCAGGGTCAGGGCTGGGATTGGCAGGGGCCCCTGGAGGGGCTTCAGATGTGGCCAGTGAAGTTCTGTTTTGTTGATCCGCATCCTGGAGACGAAGTGTTCACCTTAACATAATTTACATCATATTTTTTTTTCCTTTTTCATG
This sequence comes from Chinchilla lanigera, assembly GCF_000276665.1. Taxonomy (NCBI): domain Eukaryota; kingdom Metazoa; phylum Chordata; class Mammalia; order Rodentia; family Chinchillidae; genus Chinchilla; species Chinchilla lanigera. Next base: position 4,421,316 of record NW_004955497.1, on the reverse strand, counting down.
GCTTCCTTTGTCAGTATTTTACAATTTAAAGAGTAAGGTGTCTTTTTAAAGGAGCTTGAATATATCTCATCAGAGCATTATGTCTCTGACAAGCTAATTTGTAGGATTTATGATCTTTAAATCTCCTTGCCAACCCTTTTCTCTAAGTGGCATCTGTATTCCCCACTGCACTTACACTGAAGAAGATTACACTCTACCTGCTCAGAGTTGCTCTTCAAAGGGGAGAAAATAGCTTTTCATTCTCTCCCACTGTCAGCATTTATGCATCTGCTTTGCAGATGAGTTAACTTTTTGATAGCTCACATGTCTTAAAATGTGTTTGTGGAGACCTTGATCTCATGTCTCTCTCTGTGTCTCTCTGTCTCTCTCTCTGTCTCTCTCTCCCCCAGCCTGTCTCTCCCCATCCCCATTTCCTATAAAACATGTCACCTTTCACCTTTGTCTTGTAATGACAGAACCATCCCTTAAAAGCCCCATGGAGCTGATTAATTCAAATCCATCCCTTTTACCATTCACGTTCAGGAACTGAGGCCTGCAGAAGGATGGAATGGTTTTCCAAAACCATAGAACAAAATTAGGGAAAGAGCTTTGCTCTAGTAATTCCCCAGCTCTGTTCCTTTTCAAAAGCCTTTACAGAGACTGGTACAGACTTTGTTTTTCCCTGAGGTCCTCCTTTCTGTGCTACCATAACTGTCATTGTCACCTTTGTCATAAGATTCATCTCACTGACATCTCACCCAGAGTCCCACCCTACTTCCCAGGAACTCTTTCTTGTCTTTGACTGTTTGGATAGTAATTTCAGTGATGCATTCATGCCTTCTCTTGATATAAATTTCACCGGCTTTTAGAGCATTGAAAAGAAAAAGAAAAACCTCCATCCCTCCCATGTGACTGACAGTATCGTAGCATTACTAAAGAGAAGTATGGCCACCCCAGGGTGCATGAATGCATAGCAGGTGAGAGCTACCTGCCAAATGTGGTCAAAGGGAACTCTGCCAACACTTGGGAAGCAGGTGCTCCTCTGCAGTCGGGTGGATGGGCTAGTCAGCTTTGTGTCATGACAAAATACGCGAGAATGACAGCTCCAAGGAGGAGAGGTTTATGCTGGCTCACGGTTTCAGAGATTCCGTCCATGGTCAGCTAGTTCTATTGCTTTAGGCCTGGGGCAAGGCAGAAACATCATGGCAGAAGGTGTAGAAGAGGAAAGCTGCTCACCTCGTGGAAGCCAGGAAGCAGAGAGAAAGGGAAAGAGCACAAGGAAAGGAGCCAGTGGTCAAATTTAGTCCCCAAGTTCACGTCCCCCAGACCCACGTCCTTCAATGAGGCCCTGCTCCTGCTTTCATCACTTCCCAGTAATGCCATCAAAATGCAATCACAGCAGTAGGCTAACCCACTATTTCCCATGGTTCACTAGGATATAAGCCCATCACAAGTTGAAGATCAACACATATACATTTACCTGTACATACATCCAACAGAAGTGGACAAAGGCGATATGTTCCACCATCAGGGGAGGGAGGGAGAAAGGAGAAGAGGAGGGATGAGATAAGGTTTACCATTAGAGAAGTCCACACGTACTTCTGTCTCTGTACAGAGACTCCTCGTCCTTGTTCAGAGTCACAGCAATGTCCAGAGCTGCCGTTTCGCTCTCAGGGGGTAACAAAGCTTGTGCCTTCTCACCCCGGTGGCTGGAGGTCAGATGTCACTTCCCTGGCTTATTAGCTGAGCAGGAGTTGCTCGAAGTAGGGCTGACTTCAGCAGTTTTCTGTAATTATCCACTTTGTTTCCTTCAACCCTTTCTCATTTCAATGCTCTTAAATCATCCTGCTACATTAAAACACACACCAGAAGTGAGCCTCCCCCTCAGCTAAATTCTGCCTCAGCAGGTCCACTGCCTATCTCTGATGTCTTCTCTGTGCTTGCCACCTTCCGTACCCAAGAGCTGTGACAAAGATCCTTTGTCCTGACTGGTACATCTACCTCATCCAAGTGACACATCTAACCAACGGGATAGAATTTAAATGTGCAGTTTTCCCCAAAAGGGGATCTATATAGTTTTAAGCAATCTGTACTTTACTTAATATTTATAGGAAGTTTCAAGGTGTAAAGCAAAAAACAAAAACACGAGACGGTCTTTGAGTACAAACAGCCACAGCACTGATAGTAGTGACAGTGTGATGATGAATAGCCCTGTGAGGTCCCTGGCTCACTCCACACACAGACTGAAGCAGGAAGGGGCTCAGGGGAGAGCCCTCCGCCCGTGTTGTGGGTCCCATCAAAGCACAGACCAAGTGGGCCTCACGGACAACTGGTTTCATAAATGCATGGTCTCCTATAAAGGACGGCAGAGGCAAAGTGAGGCACTGCTGGGAAAAGGAATTAAGATTGAGATTAGCTGTTGACATCCAAACTAAATATGAGTTGGACGAGGCAGCTCTTTGCTGATTTCAATTACTTCTCAGTCACAGACATCTTTGCTGATAACAATCTGATCTCTTCCTGTCTCTGACCCAGAAGACTTTGCTTTTGTGTAATTTCTCACCAAGACCCAGTGACCTCTCCATGAGATAGTAAATGTAGCCCCAAATTGCTGGGCTCCTTGGATGCTGGAAATGCCCTAAGTCTCAGGATATAGCTGTATGATAAAAGTGTATCTTGTTAGCATTTTCTTCATAAAATAAAATGTGCTCATTTCTTAAACTTAATTTTATTTTAATGATTTCATTACTGTATTGTTGAGGATGGAACCCAGCACCAAATGCGTGCTAGGAAAGCACTCTCCCACTAGGCACACCGTCTCTGTTTTTCTTTTTTTTTTCTAGAGTGTTTTAAGGCTGACATTATTTCATTATAAATCCCTTAGACTACATCTCTGAGAGGTCAGGGTTTTTAAAAATATATAACTTCAGTGTTGGTTTGCTATAAACAAAAATAACAAAGAAAAACTGTCTTTCGGGGCTGGGGATTTAGCTCAGCAGCAAGGTGCCTACCTGGCAAGCGCAAGGTCGTGAGTTCGGTTCCCGGTACCGGAGAAAAACCAAAAAAAAAAAAAAAAGAAAGAAAAACTGTCTTTCTTTTTCTACTGTGTGTCATTTATAGCTCAGTTTATAGGGAGAGAAAGAAAAGCAGATAGACAGGGGCCAAACTGAGAAGAAGGGTGGTTGTGGATAGAGAGGGAGGAGGGAGAGGGTTCTCTGGAGCTGGGAGAAAACCGTGTCCACCCCTGTGGCTCGGCCCGGCAGGTACCTTTGTGAGCCTCGTGTCCCTGCCTCTAGATGGGAGAAAGTTCCCACTCCTCTGGGCTGTGCAGGAGCTTAAGAAACTAAACAGCCACTTAGTTGGCTGCTGTGCATTAAAGGATCAATAAGTGGTCATTGCTGTTATTAACTAGAATTTATCCTTCATGGTTTCAGAAAAACTTCAGACTTCATGGTAACGCCATTTGTCTTCTCTTGGAGCCATATTTATAAAAACAAAAGCCTTTGGCACTTTATCTGCTCTGCATGGAGAAGAAAACAGGACCTTGTCCACTCCTACAGCTCCCCCAGCCCCACACACAGACCACTGACTCTGGACACCTAGTGGGGCCGGTGCTGGGAGGCGGAGCCACAGTGGGGCTGTGGGTTGCATCACCAGTCAGCGTCCTGGGCAGGCAGAAGTTTGCTATTTTCTTGTAGCAGCAAAAGCTGCTCGGTAAGCAGAGCAAAGGACCTGTGGCTACTACTACCGCATCAGTTCAGGTGATGTACATATTAACAAATTACCTGTGCAGAGGACACCTTAACTAATGTGCGCAGTAAGATCTGAGACTCTAAAGCTGAGTTCCACAGGAAACAAAATCAACATTAAAAAAAAAAAAAAAATCAAAAGCCGGGCATAGTAGTGCATGCCTGTAATCCCAGCACTTGGGAGGCTGAGGCAGGCGAATGGATGTGAGTTTGAGGCCAGCCTGGGCTAAAAAACGAGGTCAAGGTCAGCCTGAACTGCAGAGCAAAACCCTGTCTTAAAAAAGACAGAAAATACGTAAATAAAAATCAATAGCTTTTCTGTACACCAATAATGAACTAGCTGAGAAACAAATCAGCAAAATAATTCCATTTACAATACTTAAAAAAAAAACAAAACAATACTTTAAAAATACTTCATGATCAACCTAATCAAAATGATGAATGACCTTGACAATGAAAATTACAGAACACTAAAGAAAGAAGACACTAGAAGAGGGAAAAACCTCCTGTATTCATGGAGTTGCAAAATTAATAATGTTAAAATTGCCTTACTACCAAAAGTGACCTACAGGTTCAATGCAATCTTCATCAAAATTCCAATTACATTCTTCATAGAACTGGAAAAAAAACCCCAAAAATTTGTATGGAAACACACTTGAGGGACCAAAGCAAAAATGAACAGAGCCAGAGACATCACAATTTTCAAGTTCAAATTACACTACAAAGCCATAGTAACAAAAACAGCATGCTGCTGGCACAAAAGCAGGCCGGTAGACTAATGGAATAGGATACAGGGCATAGAGACAAACCCTGAAACTGTAGCCATCTGAGCTTGGACAACAGAGCCAAAAATATATACTGGAGAAAGGACAGCCTCTTTAATAAATGTCACTGGGGAAAGTGGACATCCACCTGCAGAACTCTGAAACTGTATCCCTATCTCTTACCTTGCACAAAAATCTATTCAAAATGGGTGAAAGACCTATGTATAAGATCATAAACTTTGAAACGGCTAAAAGTAAACCCAGGGGAGACACTCAAAGCCATCGGCACAGGCAGACTTCTCAGTAGGGCTCCAGGAACACAGAAAATCACAGCAAGAATCAACAAGTGGGGCTCCCTCAAACTTAAAAGTTTCTGCACACTAGGCAAAATAACTAACAGAGTGAAAAGACAACCTACAGAATGGAAAAGAATCTTTGTCAGCTACTGTCCCAACAGGATTAATATCTAGACTATATAAAGAACTCAATAAATTTAACACCATGAACATCAAACAACCCAATCAATAAATGGGCAGATGAATAGACCCTCCTCAAAACAAGTACAAGTGGTCCATAAATATGTGAAAAAATGTTCAACATCTTTAACCAATATGGAAATGTAAATCAAAACTACAGTACACTGAGATTCCATCTCACCCTAGTCATCAAAAATACAAAAAAAAATAATTAGTGGCAAGGATGTAAAAAAGGGAGTCCTTCCACACTGCTGCTCGGAAGTAAGTTATTACAGCCACTGTGGAGATCAGCATATGGGTTCCTCAAGAAACTAAAAGTAGAATATATATATATATAAGTGTTTTATATACTTCTTTTTGGGGCAGCTGACACTTGCTGCCTTTGTTCTTGTGGCAGAAAAACAGCTGGATAAGTGGATGAAGGACCTGGTCCTACCACTAGTTGGACGCAGACGATAGCTCAGTAAACTAATACCACACATAGGAAGCCTTCTTATCTAATGCAAACAGGGATTAAGAGCTGAGACTCACATTATTTGCGCACAGTGACAGTGACGAGGACATGTGGAATGCAAAGGTGAAGGTCTTCAAGACCAGTGACGACACCATACCTTTTAGCGCTTCTGCACTTTAGACCTTTGGTTTCTCTTTTCTGGAATGATGCTCTCTGAATTTTCTCTGTGTGATGAACCCATGTGCATTATTTTAAGTGCTTCCTAGTTATCGTCTTCTCGGACACTACAAGCAGAAGGGGTGATTTGAGTCTTCTGAGCTCCCACCAGCTGTATCCATACTTCTGTCATAGTCCTTACCAGGCTCTTACAGATATGTTTATATGTCAATTTCTGTGCATGCGCAGGAGCTATCCTGCTATCCTCAGTACTGAGCACAGGAGGAAGGAGTACTATGGAAACTCAATCCATATATGTTGAATGTGTACAGAAAGAAAAGGCTAGAATATCAAAGAAGAGTTAAAATAAGTCTATGAGAATGTGTTTCAGGAGGATAGAGATAGAGGCAAAGAACATGAACGCTGTCTGGATGGGCTGAATTACGGGTTTAGTGCCTTGAGGTGTGCCTGTATTTGGAGACAGGGTCTTGCAGAGAGGTAGTGAAGTTAAAATGAGCGGGTGGGTGGGCTCAGGGAAAAGGAGGGAAAAGGAGCCGTCTTCAGGCCCAGGACAGTGGCCTCAGGAGAAACCAGCCCTGCTGAGACCTGGATCTTGGACCTCTCCCCTCCAGGAATGTGAACTACATTTCTGTTGTTTAAGCCACACGGCCATGGCACACCTTTGTAGTGCTGCTGCTGAAAAAGCGCCTTGCCTTTCACTGCTCATCTGCTGTGACCAAGAGTTATTTCTTTCTACACCCGACCCTTCTTTGTGCACGAAGGATTGCATCATGGGAGTCTGCAGCTCCCTGCCTGTTCTCCCGCTCCAGCCAGGGACTACGCAGCACACACTAAGCCTCTCGTGCACTGTTTAGCAGCAGGTCAGCCAGTGTCACGTTCAGAACAACACTTGCATTGTGTCCCGCTGTGTCTCGGTACCAACAATCCCGTAATTGTTCCCATGTGCAATCCCCTGGTGCCAGACCGACAGAATTGGCTCTCAGTCCAGAGCAAACTTAACAAATAAGTTCAAGGTGAGGGTCATGCCCACTTTAAAGAGATCCCTCGTTGCAGCTATAAAACCAAGAACCTGCTGAAAGCAGTGGGAATAATCAGTCATCTTGTAAAGGAAGAGACAACAAAAGAAGAAATCTTGTTCCTAAATTCATTACAGATGCCAGGTAGAGCGGATCAGGTGAGCCTCAACAAATATGGGATCATAAACTCAAAAGGTAGCTGTGTCCCCACCTCTGTGGGCTTCACTGATGAGCCAGGGAACTGACTGATAGGATTCTAGTTGCATTTCCTCTCTGAAAACTATATTTCTGGGAACCTTCTGATTAAGCACAAACATGAAAGGATGATAAGGGTAGGGGGGGAAAGGAAGAAATTTCTGCTTGCCAGAGTAGTGGAGGGAATAAATAAAGCTTTTACAACTATATCAGGGGAAGGAAATCCTAGAAATTAAAGTAGATATATTAAGTAAGGGAAGAGGGTGTAATACAAGATGATTAAAAAATGGCTCGGTACTCAAGTGACCTTTTGAAGTTTTCCTTTAACAAAAAGAGAAAAGAAGAGAAAGGAAAAGAAAGGGAAAAGAAAAAAGAAAATGTGAGGTTCTGGCTTGCTTTGGTCGCAGTTATCCGAGTGATGCTGGTGAAGTGGTCTTAACTACTTAGGCATAAAGGAGGCTGCACCCAGAAAGAGGGGCGGGCATTCAAAGTCAAAATCTCCCAAGAAGCTAGAAAAAAGTGTTTGTCAAACATTAAATAATAATAATAGTAAACCCAAGGCCAAAGGAAGGAATAAAAGTAAATTTGGTTTTGGATATAAATAAACTGCTCTTCTCAGAAAATATTAAACAAACAACTGATGTTAATTCACAGTTTATGGACATTCACAGGGAAAAACTCAGCTTCTCGCCATTGTTAAGTCTAATGTTCTTTTGTGTTTCTCTGAATTCCATGTGGGAGATACAAAAGCACAATAATGTCTCTACAGGAAGCTTTTCTTCCTTTTAGATTTTTTTTGAGAATATATATGTAAGGACTGGGGATATAGCTCAGCAGCATAAGCACTTGCCTGGCAAGCCTGAGGTCATGAGTTTGACTCCCAGTAACCCCCCCAAAAAAAAATATATATATATATACACACACACACACACATAGTTTAAAAAAATAAAAATGAGGGAGTAGGGAAAATTTATGCCTATCCCAGAGACAGCCTCTTTTAACCATTTCTGTTCTAGAGTTTTTGGTGGCTACTCTCACATACCTGTGAATAAGATGTGTGTGTTGTTCTACTGAGTTATTAGTTTGGTGATATCTTTTGAGTTTTTAGGCATGAAGATGTTCATTTCCCTCTCCTGTGGCCCTCTCCCAAATTGTATTTATTTGCTTAGTATTCAGTCTGTGCTGCTATGACAAAATACCAGAGACTGGATAATTTATAAACAGCAAAATTGATTTCTCACAGTTCTGGTGCCTGGAAGTCCAAGATCAAGATGAGGTGTCTGATGAGGGCCTGGGGTATAGGAAGTCACTAATTCCATCCTTCAAGGTTCCACCTTCATGATTGAATCACCGCCCTAAGCACTTCCTCTTACTCCTGTCTCAGGGGGCACTGAGTTTCTGCACGTTGATGGCGGACTCAAAGCAGTGCGATTCTTCTGTTGGGTGTTTCTGCTCTTTCATACCAGGTTAAGCTTCGATTTCACATGCCTTCATTACTGGAACTGACTTCCCTAGTGTGGGTGTTGCCTTGTATACTTCAGAATAAAGGTCTCCGTTCACCATTCTAAGTGCTTGGGATTCGAAGAGCTGCTTCCAGGAAATGGGGAGCCTGCCTGGGAACCCTGCCACGTGGAAGACAAGGACTTTAGAGGAAGCATGTGTGGAGTGATTCGCCCCCGCAGCTGGGATTCTCCCAAGACAGTTTTCTTACTTCCTCTTTAGGCTGGGGATTAAGAATAAATGCTGGCTGCTTTTTGTACCCTGCAGGCAGTGAAGGCTGAGGCCTCGCCTTCTGAGCCTTGTTCTCACTCTCACAGCCTGTTGGTGTCAAGCCCAGAGTGTCTCTGGGGCTGCGGTCATCCTGCAGCCTCAGCTTCCCCTGGAAACACGCTGCATTTGCTTTGTCTCCAAGAATGTTTACAATGTCTGCCCCCTCATCTCTTCGCTGCTGAATCCATGCTCCTGTTTCTGCAGTGCATTTTATTGAGAGCTTAGAAAGGAGATAGAGCAGAGATTATGTAGTGATAGATAAATACAGGTGGCAATAGAGGTAGTGCTAGAGATGGGGGTAAATACATAGAGGCTGATTTTTCCCATCCTGAATCAGCCATATTAAATAGAAACCACAGCCCATAAAAACTAAAAAAATAATAATGATAAAAAAGTTCATACTACACGTATGTTTTTGGAGCCTTTTCCCCTATTTGGCAATATGTTTTGAAGTGTTTTTTACATCTCTATTCTTTTTTAAATGTCTTCCATTATATGAACAGACTAATTCACTTATAGCCAGCAACCTCTATTCACTAAGCATCAAAGTTGCTTATGAAATGTACTGTAGTAAATAAATCTGCAGCGAGTATCTTTGTCAGTATAATCTAATGAGGGTCTTTGTCAGTATATCACTGGCTGTTTCCTTAGTATACATCACTATAAGTGAAATTGCTTAGTCAAAGGGCTGCATGTTTTTTAAAAATTATTTTTAGTTGATACATAGAAAGTGTAGGAGGGTCCCCTTCAATCTTTTGACACACCTACGCACTGTGTAGTGTTTAAGTCAGGTTAAACATATCTATCGCCTCAAAGTGTATGCGTATTTTTTAAGACTTCTGATACCCCCCCTGCCAATCGCCTTCCAGAGAGCTGGTGTTTCCTGCATTCGCTATCATGTCATGTTGGTACTGATTTTCTTCCAACCCTGGATGCTGTACTTTTAAACTTGCAAGTGGGGAGGGGGAGTCAGCCAATTTTGGCTGACTTCAGTAGTAGCTATATACAGTAATCTCTGCTATAAGGGGAATAATGGCACTCTTTGTTTTTGCCTCCACTGGCCACCAGGAAATGAGGCGCTAAGAAAAATGGCTGCTCCTGGAGCGGTGCGGCCAAGTGCGCCTGCGCAACTTGCTCTCGCAGAGCCCGCTCAGCTCTGCCAAGTGATCACACAGTCAGATGTGGGGGAAGGGATCTCGGAGGGTGGTTCTGCAGCTGGCCTTATTTACCTTGTGCAGTAGATTCTACCGGGAATAAGGAGAAAATGACCAACCTGGTCCTCATTTTAAGACCAGAATTGATGAAACGAGATCCAAATTCACCCAATATTTAAATATATCCCAGAGTCAACTCGAAAGCCTTTGACCCTCGTGGCTGAGGGGCAAATTGCTTCACTTGAGTCTGCATTAACCACCCCTGGATGTTAGCTTAAATTTTTCTGACACATAAGGGAAGGAGGTGAAGAAGAAAGGTTTGCAAGTAACTGATCATTTATTATTCGCTCATCACACCCTTCTTAAGCACCTACAGTGTGCCAGGCACCATGTTGGATCCTGATGACACAGTGATGAAACAAGCACACCCCTACTGAAGAGGCGCTTGCAAGGTATTTAGGAAATGAATATCTAACATACAATAGTAGAGCAATACTTTTATAGTCCATAGAGGAGACTGCACATACACAAAGGGAAAACCTTTCCAGTCAGTCACCAACTTAAGGGAATGCAAGAAAGAATTCACCCGTGGGCTTTTGGACTGCTGCTAAAGACTGAGATAGGTTTGGGTTAGGTGTGAACATAGCATATTCTGGACTCTCTGCTTATTAATAAAAGTAATAAAAAGAAATTAAGGAAATGCTTCTCATTCTGACAAGACAAACTTCTAGCCTCTTTACTTCTACTGCTAGAGTCAGAATGCAGACCGTCTTTTCTTTCTCATGTAGCTCTTGCTTCTCGGAATCCATCTTCCCACACGGACCTTTGCTGCTTTTATTACTTGTATTTTTTATGCAGTCAAATTGACTATTTTCCTCCTTACTTCCTTATGTGAAACCATCCTTGTATTTCCTCTTTCACCATGATAGCATCTTTAAAAAGCATTTTTGGAATTTATTTGTTAATATCTTATTGGGCTACTTTGTCTATATTTGTAATCCAAACCTACTCATAGTCTCCCTGTTTATGTTATCTTTGCTGGATGTTAGTCCTGGAAGGTATACTGCAGCCATGACACTAGCTCTAACAAATTGGTTTAGGCACACTCTCTCACTGTTTCTATCCTCTGGATAGTGTGAATGACAGGTGCTCTTTGACTTACAACGGGGTTACAGCTAATAAACCCATCATAATTGAAAAGATTACAGTTGAAAATACCAGTTTAACAGTTGAACATGCATTTAATAGGCAGCTCACCTAACCTTCCAACCTTCCTAGCTCAGCAGTGGAGTACTAGTCTGCCGTACAGTGTCAGGTGTGTCTCCCTGTGAACAAGAGTTGACTGAGACCTGCAGTTGCTGCCACACTGCCCAGCATTAAGAAAGGACTGGTGTGTGTATCACTAACCTAGGACATGATCCAAATTCAGATTCAAAGTACAGTTTCACATTGATACATACCACTTTCACACCATTATACACTTGAAAAATCATAAATTGGACCATTCCAAGCCGGCGACCATCTGCACTTAAGGAGTACTGCCCTAGGAGAGTTGGTAAATGCACCTTCCTTGGCCATATTTTCTGTTCCTTCACAGCAGCATTCACACGGTTGACTACATTTTCTCTACTTGGCCCATGGGATGCTCTGATGTCTTGTGTCTGAGATGCAAGTGTCCTTCTCCCTCTGGGCTAACATCTTTGCACATTGAAACCTTGTTAGCAGTGGGATATGAAGAAGACAGGCTGCTCTCTCTTCTGGCATCACAGCAGAACTGTATGGTTTGGCCTAAAAATTTTCTACCGCTAATGAAAACCTCCCATGGACTCAGCAGATCAGTTGCCCTCATGCCACTTGTCACATACATCAGTAGCACTTCCCACACCGAGTTGCAGTGACTCACACTCTGTTTTTTCTCCAAGCGGAACATGAGCTTACACACTGTGCCTTACTCCTTCTTATAATTCTTGTGCATAGGAAGGATGCATTTCCATTCTTGCATCTCCTTTCTTATGCCAGGCATCAAAAATAGACAGTCAACATTTGCTGAATGAATGAGCTAAATGTTCTGATCAATTGAACACAAACAGCCCATCGCAGATCTAACAAGCAGCTTGTTATGTTACCAGTGTCCAAGCGGAAGCTGCTGGTGTCTTGGTCCTGCTCTCAGTCTTCTGTCTTCATCTGTCATCCTCCATCCCCTGCCTTTATGGCCTGGAGATTCGGTCTCCCCTGCAAGTTCTTCAGTGTCCAGTTCAGTGGTGGTGAACCTACGACACATGTGTTGCTGTGTTTTTCTTTTAAGACAAAAGATGTCAGTGTTTGAGTTGTTTTTTCTAAAGCAAAGCCTCAGTATTCAGGTTGCACTGCATGCTGGCACTTTGTGATAGATAAGTGGGTTCTGGGTTGCAGTTTGGCACACAGTCTCCGAAAGCCTCCCCATCACTGGTCTGGTTGTTGTATATTTGGTCTTTGCAGCTATTGCTCCCAACTCTCCCCTTGCGTTTAGTTTGTTATGCTGCTTACACCCTTATTTGCTAAGGTCACACATTTGTGAGCACTAGACTGGTGTGTCTGGTGTTTGCTCAGGCCTGGCCAATTGTAGATAGGTTTATTTAGCTCTCAGTCCTCGAGGCTAAGAGCATGGTGCTGGCATGTATTCGTAGGGCTGGGGCTTCTGGCTCCATCATAGCATGGCAGGTCCATTGAGGAGGCAGCTAGTCTAAGAGGCAGAGATTGTGTGGTGAGACAGGAAGCCCCAGAGATTCCGGGGAGGTGCCAGGCTTCCTTAAGACAACCCGTTCTGTTGGGAACTAGCCAGGGTCCCGCAAACTACATTAATCCCTCTAACAGCAGTGCCGCACTAACCTAACCTCCGCAGGCCCTAGTTCCTGTCACCTTCATTCTGTCTCACTGGAGACTAAGCTTTTAGCACTTGAAACTTGAGAGACGAACCACATCCAAATCATAGTTGGAGCTTTCTCCAACCCTCCTGTTATAGCTCATGTGTACTGACTTTCCTTAACAGGAGAGGGTGTTTATCGCAATGAGTCACAGACAAGGAAGTCTAGCTTCCTAGAAGCCAAGTTCCTAGGAACAGCATCCCCCAGAAAGTAGAACAAACCCTGGCACTGAGGAACCCTGGCCTAGCTCTCTTCCCCAGCGTGGCCCTGAAATGCCACTTACAAAGACTGTCTGGCCAGCATCCACTTGGAGACTGGGTTTTGTAAACCACTTTGTGTGTTTACTTCTGCACATGCAAAATAAAACATGTTTGTACTTAATATTTTAGGCAGAAGCTATTTTGGTTCAAAACATCTTTAGTGCCACATTCATTCCTTTCTGAACTGAATGTTTAAGGAAGCAACTTTAGCAAAGCATCTATGTTATTTTTTAAAATAAAACAAGAAAATAAAGTCAACTATATAAACATCAGCTCCAGGGTCAAGGATGTGTTCTAAGTTTGCAAAGTGTTCCGTGTGGGTCTGGATTTAATTTTTTGTACCAATTAGTTGAGTGATGGAAGTGTTTTCTACAAGACTGAATGTGGAAGAATCATTGAACTTGTTATTAGCAGGAAAACACAACATATTCATATCTAGTGCTGACTGACAAATAGAGGCATTGGTAAGGTTTTACAGTTCAGATGTGCTGCATGGCAAACCAGTGGCTTTCCTGAAATTGCTTTTGGAGACGCTCCTAGCAGCTCCTCGGATGTCTATGGATGGGGGTGGGCAGGAGACACATAAAAAATGTGAGATGTGACACATACATGTACCCACTGCACACAGCGAAGGTAATCATTATATATTAGGAATATGAGCTAAAAGTAATAATAATGAAAATGGGACAAGGAGTCTAAAGATGGAGGGAGGGAGGAAGGGACAGGAAAAGGGGAATACAAAGAATCCGTATGTTAAGTACATGTGCCTACGCCCTAAGATGAGTGTAAACATAATGTACAGCACACACACACTCTTCAAGAAGTCAGCAGAGAGGTGATTATTACCTGGTGTGGTGGTGCACTCCTATAACCCCAGCAATCTGGGCGGCTGAGGCAGGAGGACTGCAAGTTCCAGCGCAGCCTGGACAACTTAGTGAATTAGCAAGGCTCTGTCTCAAAATATAAAAAATGGCGGCGTTGTAGCTGAGTGTGAAGGCCTTGGGTTTAATCTCCAGTACTGTGAAATATAGATTCTTCCTGCTGGTCATGTGTCAGATCTAATTGTCAGTTTTCCTTACTGCTTCCAGACAGAACTGACAGGAAGCCAGTACATGAGGATGTGGAAGCTAACTGGCTGTGTTAGCTGTGCACGTGTGCGTGCGTGCACCTGTGGGTGTGCTTAATGCACGTGTGTGTGTGTGTGTGTGTGTGTATTGAACATGTACGCATGTGCAGACAGATGCCTGTGTCTGTGTTGCTGTGTGTGCGTGTGCATACACCCTGAATGCGTGTGTACATGTGTTTGTGTGTGCATTCATGTGTCACGTGCGCGAATGTGTGCTTGTGCGTATGTGGACAATCTCATCGCAGGACTGACTCAGCGGACCATCTGGTGAGGAGAAGAGAGGGCTGGCCGCACACTCTTGGGCCTGGCATGGCCCTTGCTCAGCTTCTTAGGCTGCTGACTGGCCTCTGCCTGATGCAAGAAAAGGGACCTACCTGGTGCTTCATTTCTTCCATTTTGGATTTTGGATTTTAGATTTTGGATTTTGGATTTGGGGTTTTGGATTTGGGGTTTTGGAAGCAGCTTGTGATCAGTCAAACTCTTCTTGGCTTTGTTTCGAATCCCCCCAGGTTGGGTCTTTGAGACTGACTGCAGGGATTTCCAGAAATATTCGCTCAGGGAAGAAGACAGGACTCTTGTTTGCCATGTGTGATCCAACACACAAGGGGGAAATGACCAGAGGGTCATCCCGGCCCGCACCTTTGATGTGGTGTAATTGATAAGTATGCTAGAAAGACGCTGGAGTACCTCCCTCAGCTGCCCTGGGGCCACGCAGGTGTCACTCTAAGTGTGACCTGGTTCTGCCACGAGCCCCTCACGTAGCAGTTAAGGCTGCAGCAACTGTTGTTGTAGTGGTTTCTGGGTGCTGCAGCCCAGGGCCCGACGTGACCCGCGGCAGCCGGTAGCAGCGGAGACATCCCTCACCACACGCGTCTCTGTGGATCCGGAGTGGCTCCTGTGTGGCTCTGTTCTGGGCGTCAGAGGAGGCGGTGGTCAAGACGCCATGTGAACTCTTCACCGGGGGCAGGATAGGCGGCTCACCGGGGGCCTGCGGTCACCCTCCCGTGTGGGCCTCCACAGGACTGCTCTCGAGTCCTCTCAGTGCGGCGGCCCCTTCTCCCCCACAGCAGGGGACCAGGGGAGCAAGGTGAGAGTGGGCCTGGCCTCACGTGATGCGCTGTGTTCCTGCTGGGGCCAGGGTCAGCTCTAGTCACCGTGAAAATGCGTACACTGATGTCTTACTCCACTCTGCGTGCTACGCCTCAATAGTGCAGACGTGGGGCTTTCTAAACATCCACAGAAGCTTCTTTCTCGAGGGGCAGAGGGCTGGGAAGTACAACATCAAGGACGAGAGGGTCGGTGCACGGCAAGCATTCTCTTCCTCACGGGTGGCGCCTCCTCACCTAGCACAATGGCTGAGCAAGCCCTCCACCTCTTTTTTTTTTTTTTTTTTTGGTTTTTTTCCTGTACCAGGAATCGAAGTCATGACCTCGTGCTTGCCAGGCAGGCGCTGTGCTGCTGAGCTAAATCCCCAGCGCCCCTCTGCCTCTTTTTAATGCCACTCATCCATGGGCACTCGGCCCTGTCACTTGACCACCTCCCAGTCCCCGTCTCCTAATCACCTTATGGGTGAGGATTCCAACGTACACGTGTTGGGGAGACACAAGCATTCCAACAGAGGACAGGCCCGGACAGATGCAGGTGGGGACCGTGCCTCACACCCGGATACAGCACCTTAGCCTCGTGAAGGTGGCATCTGCAGGCCAGGAAGAAAGCCTTGCCGGAATCCTCTGGCCAGAAACTCGATCTTGGACTTCTGAGCCTCCACTCTGAGATATGTGTCTATCATTTAAGCCACCCAGCCCATGGTATTTTGTCACAGTGGCCCAAGCTGACTGAGACATGCACCATGCTCTACTTTTCCTTCCTACATTTGCAAAAACAACACCTGGTGTTTGTTTACCTGCATCAGGTTGAATGAGGGAAAGCTAAACAGGTTTAATGAAAGAGTGAGAGTATGAGGTCTGGTGTAATTTTCACTTCTCTATCAACACACAGGTGAAGCCCTTAGCCTATTGCACAAAGGAGTACGTGTCCTTGCTTTGGCCTTGCCTAGGTTTTCTTCTCTCTTCTAGCTGCATAGTCTAGTTGTATTTGTCTTTTCTGACACGTCCCAAACTGCACCAAACCAGGACTGCTATGCCATAATGGATACCTCTTGGTCTTGGTCTTGAAACTCTCTCAGTTTCTTTGTTGGTTGTTTATTAAGACAGAGTCTTGCTATGCAGTTCAGGCTGGCCTTGAACTCACTATGTAGCCCAGGCTGGCCTCGAACCTACAGCAATCCTGCCTCAGCCTCCCAAGTGCTGGATTACAGGCATGCACCACCACACCCGGTGAAATTCTCCCCGTTTAGATCATACCTTGTCTGCTATATTTCTATATCTTTCGTGGTTTCCTTCTTACTACAGATGGGGTACACTGTAGAACTGCAGGAAGTGCATTCATGTTCCAGTCCTCTAGGTCTATGTCATTCTTCTCTGAGCTTTGTTTCCTCAGAAGGAGGCTTCCTGAAATTGTCTTTAAATATTTTTTTAAAAGAGAGGAAAAGAACAGGAAATCACACAACCACACTCCTTTGCTGCAAGATGCCACCCTCCCCCTGACTGTAGCTGCTGAACTTCGCTGTTTATTTCCTTCTGTTGTGGTTGGGCTTCCTAGCTAGAGCTTTGAATGAAGGTCCTTATGTAAAGAAACAGTGTTTGTTCATACTTCTTTAAAAGCACTAGTGGTGTATATCTTGTTCTGCTTCAGTGTTGTGACTGAGTTCTTCAAAAAACCTCACACAGCCAGGCGTGGTGGCACATGCCTGTAATCTCAGCACTCAGGAGGCTTAGGCACGAGGATCATTGCAAGTTCGAGACTAGCCTGGGCTACAAAGTGAGCTCAAGGCCAGCCTGAACTGCATAGGGAGACCCTGTCTCAAGAAGACAAAAATAAATAAATAAATAAATAACAATAAACCTCACACGATCAAATTCACATTGTAAAAATGATTTCATCTTGCAAAACAATGGTCTTAGAAAGACTTTGATTAACATTAATTTTACTCAAAGAGATTTCTATAAAAATCTATTCTCCAGCTATCAATTCCTTTTATTATAGCCAATTACAAATTATGAGCTGATTAATTAAAACTCTAGAATATAAAACCAAAGACACAATATTATGAGAAACTTCTGAATAAAGCCAGAGCCAGGCAAAACTGCCAACCGGCTGTGGGCAAAGCCCCATGGGAAACGAGCAGCCCGGCATTCTTCTGCTTCAGGATTTTCTGGGCTTGAGAGTGACCAGTCCATATCATCATCTCTTCTTCCTAACAGCGGCCTGAAAAATGCACCCTGTCTAATTAATAAATTGTTTCTGATTTACATCAGCAAAGTGCCAGGGATCCAAAGCTACTCATGCATTTGTGGTCATTACAAAAATTGTACAGTATACAGGCAATCCTCGGCACATGCGGCTTAGTCACACATGATGTATTCAGGAACGAAGGAATTTCTAAGCACACGCACTCAATTTGATGAAATTTAGAATCATTACGGCACATAAAGCAGATGTGTGCCACTCAATTTATTGTGATTCTTGCCCTACAGTCTGCGTCAGAGGCTCCTCGGGTCTGGTGGGAGCAGACTGCAGGACCCCTCTCCTAGTTCCTGATTTGGTGGGTGTGCAGTGGTTCCTGATGCGGTGCCGCAGACACACTTTGAGAGGGGTCCTGTGTGCAACTGTGGCCCAGTGGAGGGAACACCTAAGGTCTCCCTGCCACTAGCCTGTAGCATAATGCCTAGCTCACACTTACCCCTCAATAACTAGTAACAACTTGTACTGAGTACTTACCATGTGCTACCCTCTGTGTTATGAGCTTCCTGAGAATTACCTCATCTAATTCGTGCAACTCTTACCGGATCCTGATCAATATTCCCATTTTAGGGCCTAGGGATTTAGCTCAGCGGCACAGCACCTGCCTGGCAAGCACAAGGTCATGAGTTCAATTCCCAGTACCAGAAAAAAAACAAAAAACAAAACAAAACAAAACATTCCCATTTTACAGAGGGAAAAATGCAGCCTCAGAGAGTTCCAGGGATTAGTCCAAAGTCACATGGCCAGGGGTTCCAGGGATTGAATGGAAAAAATACAGTGCCTGGACAGTGAGTACTTTTTGGTGATCATTTTCAATTTCTTATCAGCAGGAATAAACCTGGGAACATTTTAGAAAAGGGAAATTCTATACAAAGTCAGAAAGTTTTCAAACTGATATTGAGGGAGGAAAAACTGGCCAAGCTTGTCTTTGCAAATACTCTCTTCTCAGAAGCTGCTAGACCTTTCCCTACAATCTGGCATGTAGGAAATCACCCTCAGGATCACTAATCAGGCTTCTAAAGCATCCTTTCTCCCCGGAAGGGTGGACATCAGTATGGTGTCTGCATGGTGTCAGCAGCTGTGATCCAATGCAGGTCCTCAAAAGCAGCTGGGGGCTCACTCAGAAAATCAGAGCCACTTTCTAGGTTCGCCCAATCTATTTCTTGGAATTTAGCAAAGAATGCCGACTTGTGGATGCAGGAATCCTACTTGCTTTCCTCACTGTAGATAGTTGTAGGAGAGCAGAAGTGGGCACCTACAGAAACCTGGAAAAAGCCAAGGGCAGGGAGGGACTTCATTGAGCCCAAGACAACTAGCGTTGCCAGACAGGACAGGTACAGCTGATTTTCCCCATGTGTGTGGCAATTGTCGACAGAAGACTGCTCAGAGAGAATGCCCTATAGTAAACAGCATGGGATTTAGATAAAATTCCGGTTACTTTTCCATTAGCTATCAAATGCTGAAGTCTTCTTCAGATAGCTTCCGGCCACCCCCCGCCACCACCACATGCACTCACCACAGCAACGAGAAGCAATTAACAAATGGCCACCGTGCTGTTGATTTGTTTATTTCCACTGTCATTGGAGGGAAAATCGATGGGACCTCATCCTGCTGTGATGGGTGTCTACGGCAGTCCTGAACTCTGCCCCCACCCCATCCCAAGCTCCTGGGATTTTGTTTCTTCCTCTGGAAAAAAAAAATCAGGATTTTATGCTACTGCTTCATTTCCTAGTTAATGATCACTGAGAAATTGGAGTGTGGCGGGCAGGGAACGCGCAGACCGTGAAAGGTTTCTGTCTGTGTGAATGAGCCGCTGTGCCGGGTTGCCTGGGTTATTGGCTCCAGCACTGCTGTTGTTTTGCTTTGAGGAAGATTTATGACTCAAGTTCTCTTTTCCTTGCCTTTGTCCCTAACATGCACAACCTCAGTAGGAGCCACAGTAAAATACATTTCTCTGTGTTTTCCATGGGCAGAACATGGTCTTTGTACTCAGATTGCCCAGAATCAAACCCTGTCCCTGGCAGTTACTGTGTAACCTTAGACAAATTTCTACAGCACCCTTGGCCGTGGTTTGCTCACCTGTAAAATGGGGATAATAGTAGTACCCTGTTCCATACTTCCATGAAGATTAAATGTGCGTAATTATGAAGTGCGTAGACAGACTTTGGCCTAAGATACAGTTAGCTCTCAGTACCTCTGGGGTTTACATCTATGATTCAATCAACTGTGGATTGAAAATATCTCCCCCAAATGCATCTGAATTCAACATGGCAGACTTTTTGCTTGTCATTAATCTTTAAATAATACAGTATAACAACTATTCATATTGCACTAGGAATATGTCATCTAGAGATGATTTTACATCGATAAAAGGATATATGTAGACTCCATGCAAATACTATTCCATTTCATATAAAGGATGAAAACACTGGTGCATTTTGGTGTCTGCAGAGATACAGATACCAGGAACAACTGCATTCCACAAGTGCTTCTGGTTATTACAAAGGCTCCAAAGCAACACCAAAGTATCTACCAAAAAAGACTTTGTGTGCATTTAGGAACCAGAGGGGCTATGGAACTTTGCCTACCAGGAGGTCCTCGCAGCTTAGTAAAAGCTCACAGGGCTCTACTCACGGAGGGGAACATAGTTCGGCACTGTGCTATCAGGAGACAGCGGGGCGCTGACTGCGTAAGCTCCTAGGTAGTGGGTCTGGAGCAGAAAAACAAGATCGCAAGTGATAAAGAGGAAGAAGGGCTTGGACTTTGCTTGTTGGCTTTTTTCCCTTTAATTTTTAAATTACAAAGGCAACGTAAGCCCGCTAAGGAATGCACAAGAATGTCTAAAATAGAAAATAAGTCATTTGAAGTTCCTCCACCCAGAGAAAACAGTTGTTAATTCCCTAACACGTTTCCTGTTTCAGGCTTTCGAGGTAAGCTGCGCAGACCCCAGCCATGGGAAAGTAAGGCTGCAGTGTGCCAGGAGCCGTGCGTGTCCTGGTGTGACCCTGGGCTGGGTGGGCGGACCTAGGTTCTGGACCTCTTGGTCCAGACAGCACACAGCACAACATGCGAAGCGATGAGATTTGACAGAATTAGAACCAGCCCCTCTGGCGCTTGTCCAAGCGTTCGGGGGTAAATCTGCAAAGCACAACAGAACATGCCAATTCAACACAGAGGCAGTTATCTGAGTTTGTACAGTAAGCAGCTGGAGACAAACTGATAGGATGTTTCTAGCACTTCCCACTGGCTTTAGCCACAAGCGCCACAAGCATGACTGTCCCACTGGGTGGGTTTTTATTAATTTCTTGAGCAAAAAGACTGGTAAAAGTGATTAGATCCACTTATACAACCAGTGGTTCAAGCCACCCCGCAGTGAGACCTACAAATGACAGCCCCCTTGGGGATGTCTCAAAGTTTTGTTTGTAGTCTTAAAATGTTAGTTTTGTTCGCCTGTTGGTTTGGAAATGTTTGAGCTTGTCCTCCGAAGGTTGTTGCCCCAAGCTTGGCCCCAGGTGCTGATGTGGAAGCCAGTGGATGTTTAAGAGGCAGGACTGAGGGGAGGTGGTTAGGTCACAGGGGGACCCATCCTTGAAAGGATTAAAGGACTCTCAGAGGACTGCAGTTAGCTCCCTCAGGTTGTCACACAACAAGCCTGGCCCCTGATTCTCTCTGGTTTTCTATCTTGCATGTAATCCATCCTTCTCCCATCTACTCCCTCCATGATGTGAAGGAGCCACCTAATCTTAGACTTTCAGCCTCTAAAACTGTGAGTGCCATAAACCTCTTTTCTTTATAAAGTATTCTGCCTCGGGTACCTTGTGACAGCAATGGAAACGTAGACCAACACACCACTTCACAGTCTCTCATTCCCCATTCATAAGATTAGGAGAGTAACAGCCATGCTTTCCCTTAAGTTACTGTTCATTCCCAGGGAGCAGGCTGAAGAGAACTCTTTCAGGACACAGTCTTGACCTCCGGCCCCAAATGTGAAATGATCTAACATAAAGATAAAGTGGAGAGGAAAAACATCAGCCCCACTTTTCCCAGGCAGCAGCAAAATATCAGACCTTCTCAAAGGAAGGGAGAGCCTGTTGCAGACGCTGGGCTTTCTTCTGACTTTGGTATAAACAAAGGCTGGAGGTGGACATGGTCATCAGCCGCTAAACAAGTCTAACTGGACGTGGGCAGTCAGCTTGTTCCAAAGCTAAGTATCCATTTGGTAGAATTTTTCAAGTCTCATTTAGTTGTTTTGTCTTGTGTAGATCCTCCCTCTGGCTACTGTATAATTACTCCAAGTTTTGTCTTTTTTGTTAGCATAATAGTCCAAGTTTTCATCTTATTTTTATTTCATAGTTTTACATAATCAGTGTATGGCCCATTTTTTTAATTTAGAAATTTATTGTTTAATCCACAAGCTTCATATAGCTTTAGTTTTAAAAAATGAAAACAAAAACAAAATAAAAACAGTGAAACCAAGACACTATTTCAAAGTCTGGGCCCTTCCAAGCTTCCGAATCCAAGAGCTCTGAACATTATATAATCCCAATTGGAAGAATAAGACAAAAATATGAATGGAGCCATGACATTTCAGAAAAGAAAGATTTCATATAACTGAAGGCTCGATCCTTCCCGGGACAAGCAACTGCCTTTACAAGGGGGAGGAGGGGAGGGAGGGGACTGGTGAAGCGGGAGAGAGGAGGAAAAAGAAAACCAGAACAGAGCAGAATCCAACTCCAGTGTTCGGAATCAACTTGTCACACATCCATATAAACCTAGCGTCCTGGAAAACATGCTTCCATTTTTGTGCCTTAACCTGGAGCTCGAATCCTGATTCATTTCAGCAGCGATTCCACAGGCACCAGGAAAGATTGCGGCATTAGAACATCCACATATATTTTCGTGGTATTTCAACAGTGCTCTGATTTCTGGACAAGCTTGCAAACCATACAAGGTTGGAGACATAACTTAAATGGGTGTGAAGACTCAAATGAGAAAAAGAAAAGGAGGAAGAAAAAAAGAAAATGGGGGAGCCCCCCTGGGAAGAGCCAGGGGCATTTAAAGAAACCATAAAAATGCCAACAATACTTAAACCCCTTTTTTTAGAAAAGAGATTTTTTTTTGGCTTAAAATATTTTACTCTAAATGAATTCATGTCAGCTGTCAGTGAAAAAATGTCACTAATACACTGTGGACATTTTTTGCAATGTAAATCCATGCCCCCCCTTTTTTATATGGTAAACTTCAATGTAGCAATCCCATTTTGTTAATGTCTTACACTCCATACACATCAGTCCAAATGTTTGCAGTGGGATCAGACGTTTCTGGAATATTGTCAGCTTTTGTTCTATTTTTTGTTTTCATCACGGCTTGCCTGCCTGGACCTGGGAGACCAAGTCCGTCACATGAGTGTGTGCTTCGAAAGGGGCGGAAACTCATCCCCGTGATGAGGAGGGCTGGAGGCCAACAGGGAGCCTAGGGGAACGCAGTGGCAACTGGCGCTGTCCCTGTCTTCCCCCCGGTGGCTCCACTGTCCCCTCCTCTCTGCTGCTTGTCCGCTTGCTCCTCCCTCCCAACGCAGGCCTTCTGGGGACTCCTCATTTCTGTACCCCACAACTGAAGCTTACTTATAGAGGTGGCTCTAGCGGCGAGGTTGTGGCACTGGTGTTGGACGGCTCCGGGCCATTCTAAATTCTTCAGCAGAAGAACACTTGGGAACTGCCTTTTCTACCAAAAGCGAAGAAAGAGGACCCTCTCTCCTCAGAGCAGAGAAGCACCCTCTCCTTATTAACGAGAGTCACTTCACTGGCATTGGGAAAAGAAAATTGGAAGAGATGTTCCGGGATGCTCTAGGCCAATGATGGTGAACCTTTTAGAGCCTGCAGTGATTTCAAAAAAAAACCAAGAGATGGCTGCAGCACGCGTCATAGTTCACCACCACTGCTGTAGGCATGAGGAGTGGGCGGAGAGGAGATGGGAATACCAGGAACTCCTGTTTGCCTCTTAGACGAAGTAGCTAAGCAGTCAGGCTAAGGAGAAGGGGCTGCACACTTCAAGGTTCTCCTCTCCCTTGCCTCCTTCAGCACAGTCTGAGAACGCGGGGGATCTGCTGGTGGGAGCACACACAGAGCTGCCTGTCTTCTTCACACACTCCCCCATACGCCACCACTAGAGACCCAGCTGGCGTAAGCGGAACGGGAGGGGTGGGCAGAGCGGTCGGCTCCCCGCAAACCTGCTTCAAGGGATGGAAATTTTCCTTGCTCGAGCAGAAAGGAGGCAAAAGCTCCTCTTGGAGGTGAGGAACAGCAGGGCAGAGGTGCTTTGGGCAGCTGAAAGGCAAAGGCCATTTTGGAAGAAAGAGGGGAAAGCAGCCAGGAAACGTCACAGTAAGCCCAGCACTGTTCATGAAAGCAGCAGGAACTCAGTAAACACCTGGCCACTGAAGGGGAAGGGTGAATAAAGAAGGACTGGTGGGTGAAGGGAGCCCACTCTAGAATGTACATTTCAAGTGTCTCCTTTCTGGGCCGGGGATATAGCTCAGCGGCACAAGCACCTGCCTGGCAAGCTCAAGGTCCTGAGTTCGATTCCTAGTAACAAAAAAAAAAAAAAAGAAGAAGAAGAAGAACACATCTCAAGTGTTTCCTTTTCCCACAGGTGAATCCCCGTTGAAAGTTGCTGCCTTGGGCTCTGCTTCCACCCTATCCCTGTCGCTCTTGGAGAGGTGGGGATAGAGCAGGTGAGGCTCAGGACCTGGATGCAGTGTCCGGCCTGTGGACTATGAAATCATTTTTCATAGGACCAATGAGAAACAGGGTTTAGAGTCAAAGGAGAACAAGTAGGACTGACAAACTGGATGGATTGCTCCTCACTACATGTTGGACCTGTGTTATTTTCTCCCTTAAAACCAATGATGGTAGTGTTTACCCTGAAATTTCCTTAGGTAGGAATAGGAGAGAGAGTGTCAAAAATAGGCACCACTATCTTTATTATACTCTTAGTCACCTTCTATGTCGCTGGGACAAAATATCCAACACCCACAATTAGTTTGTTTTGGCTAACAGTTCCGAAGTTTCAGTCCATGGGCCGGGGGATTTAGCTCAGTGGCACAGTGCCTGCCTACAAGCGTGAGATCCTGAGTTTGATTCCTGGTACCAAAAAAGAAAGAAAGGAAGAAAGAAAGAAGTTTCAGTCCATGTTTGTCAGGCTTACACACAGAAATGGCGTGGCGGAAGCTGCTCATGCCACGGGAGCCAGGAAGCAGAAAGAAGGGAGGACAGGGCTGGGGACTTAGCTCAGCGGCAAAAGCACCTGCCTGGCAAGTGCAAGGTCGTGAGTTCGGTTCCCGGTACCAGAGAAAAACCGAAAGAAGGGAGGAGCTGGGACGAGAGTTATACCCTTCCAGGTCACAGCCCCAGTGACCATCTCTGATCAGGCCCACTCTCTCAACAGGAAATCAACTCTAGGGTCCCTACAATTCAGTCATCTTCCAAAAGCCCCGTCTGTCTCTGTGCTCATGAGGCTCTTGGGAGACATCTACATCCAAAGCATAGTAATGACTAATGGGGCAGCCCTTTGCTAAGCTGTATCACAAAGCTTTTTACCCTGCGGAGAGTATAATAAAATCACAGGTTTGTGAAGCCAAACAAGTGGGTGGGCATCCTGACATGTATGGTGTCTAACTTGAGGCCTTGGGAAAAGTCTCCTCACTTCTCTCTGAGATTAGTTCAGCAGCTTGTAAAGTGAAGTTAATGATGCCCACCTCATTAAACCATGGAGGAGTGAGTTAGATATTGCCAGATTAGGTGGGAAAAGGCCAGCCAGCCCTGGCAGGAAGGGGGCGGTAACTGGAAGAATGTTCGGTGAAAGAATGATTTACTTGAGGGTGAAAAGCATGACATCTTTCCTCCCCATCCTAAGGGTCACAGCTGACACCTTTAGAACAAAAGGTGGGTCAACAAAGAAAAGCATGACAAATATATTTAATCAAAGTGGCATAGGACATGGGAGCCTTTCCTAAGGTCTCAGGAAAAACTGCCCCTTTTATGCTTAGATTAGAAGAACGGGCAGCTATGTGGAGATGTGATTGGACAAAGTGGCCTAAGCTAACCTAACAGACTGAGGGGGAAGCCCAGAAGGCTGCCTGTTCAGATTCTTCTTGGCTTCTCTGTGTAGCGTTCCTTCCTTGCAGGGAGCAGGACAGGACCACTTCCAGAATGAAGGTCTTAGGATCTACCATCAGACAAAGGGGGTCAGAGGATTTTTTTAGGGCTGGGTGCAAGACGCAAAGGCAGGAGAAAGTTGTTGGACTTTATGGCTTGTTTTGGGAGCTTTTGGGCTTTGTTCTCGTTTCTGTGGCCACCTTGGAGAAAATGAATTCTGGTTTCTTTGGCCTGCCTTTGGGGGGGGAAAGGGCAGCAAGAGTTAAAAAGGGCAGGAGAAGGTCAGAAAGAGAGGCTGTTTCCAAGGCCTTCCAGTGCAGTATTGAGTTCAAAGCACTTGACATGCCACAATGCCATATTTTGGGGTATCATTTTCTGAGCCTGTTTACAAAGGTGGCCAGGGTATGGGGAGGGGCAAGGATTGTTCCCGCCCCAGGCTGCTAACAGTAGGGTCATTCTCTCTAGGTCTGAAAGGGCTGACAAAGAATATGGCCAGAAACTGCAGACAAAGAGGGTTGCGGAGCAGGTGCCTTAGGACCCTCAGTCAAGGAGCACAGCCAGTCTGCAGTGGCACCAGCACCAGCAGGAGAGTTAAGCGCAGAGTCTCTTTCCCTTCCTCCCCTGCCCCTTTCTAGTCCCCTGCCAGTGTCACAGGGCACAGGGGCCCCTAGGAGTGGCCCTTTTAGGGTGGCTCTGGGGCCCCAGGTGGAAAAGGTGAACAGGAGGTGAGCCAAGCAGGAGATAGCATCACAGGAAGGGCCCTGGGAAGGGGAGCTACTGTGATAAGTCACTTCGAGTTCCGTTTAGCATCTTTCTGGCCTACACCTGAGCGCTTCTTGGGAGCAGAATTCTTTGCCCACGGAGTGAACAGTATATGCCAGTCACCGGTTGCTGAACAGCAAGTAACTGGATCCTGCGAAGGACATAAAATATTGACTCATGAGCATTTGACTCCAGTGTAAACTTAAGGTGCCATATGTTCCAAAACCATGGTGTTAGTCATTGAAACCGCATCCAGCAGGGAAAGCGTCGGGTCTGTGACAGCTTCCTTCATTTCCAGCCATCTCAGCGCTCTCACTCTCCTACTGGTGGAATCGCAGGGTTGTGTGTTAAGGACATTTACGAGGAAATGACAGTAAATTGCTTTGTAATCTCACCCAAGTGCCATGCAAAGGTCTCTTGTCTGCAGCTTTCTTTGAAGCCGTAGGGAAGCTTTTTGCTTGTGAGGGGTGAAAGGGCGGTGGATACAACCTCTAACATACTGGCCATAAATCCTAGGGTCCTGGCCTTTATCTGGAGGAAGAAAGCCCGTCCACAGGCAGCAGTGTAGTAGTCTGTTCCGTTTGCCTGGGTGCTGAGGGGCGAGCTGTGCTCATGCACCTGCCAGGCTTTGGAGAAGAGGTGACAAGGTGGCTGCCACCCCCGGAACACGCTCCCCACACGTGTTCTCGCAGGACTCGCCCGACCTGCTCTGTGAAGGTATCAAAACATCCCGGAGTATCAAATTGTTCAAATCCCAATGCAGATCGGATTTTTCTGGCTTCTGGTTTGCTGTTTGAAAAGAAGGGTAAAACTGAAAGAGGAATAAATCGTGCTGCTACCCCAGCTGTGGGTTGCTTTCTGCAAATATCCTCAGCCTTCGGTGTCTCCAAATAAAGCTGCCAAACTGCGCTGTGCCGGGGCCCAGGAATCTGCATTGTAAAGCTTCACTGAGACGGGCATACGGCCTTGTTTCACAAACAGGGTTCCTGAGATCAACGCAACCAAAAAGTCTATTTAAGAATGATTTAAGCAGAGGTCTTCATATTATTTCCTGTTCTGTATTGTTAGAAACTGCTTCCTTCTCCTAAAAATATGAACTCCAAGTGAGATGCTTGTGTTTACCTTATTTCTGGGATAATAAAGTTGTTCTTACTTTTTTTTCTGTAAAATGACATCTTACTACCAATTGATCTTTAAAACCTTAGCAGGAAAGCAAGTAAAATAGAAACTTTTTTTTGCTTTTCCTATCAACCAAAATGAACTAGTATTGCTTATACTAAAGTTTTAGTAGAACAACCACCCGATATGACCTGATCGCTGCGACTTCTGTGACGAACTTAGCACCTGGGAAGATCTCACTCTTCTCTTTGGTTGTCACCCAGCTGCAGTGGGCCATCCACCCCCTGAGTGCCTCTGACACATGGCCTTCCAACTAGCATGGGTTTTAGACAGGTGACTTCCGCAAAGTGGGCCTGAAATCCAGAGTCTGTCGGTGTGGCTGGAAAGAGGATTTGTCCAGATGTCAGTGCCAGCGTGCTGGTCTGCTTCCCACCGCCCATGCTAAAATGCCAAGGTCAGAGGGACACTCAGCAATCAGAGAAGTGGGAAATCTGCCACAAGGGTGGGAGGGAGTAAGAATCCTCTCAACTTTTAATCATTACATTCCCATGGCCAATCTGTTTAACCTTTGCATTGTAGGGTAGAAAATTTTCTAAAAATGTAGATGTGGCTGGTCCCCAGAAGTGCTAAGGATGTGACAGGAAGTCTAACCCTGAAGTACAGTTGTCCTGGAACCTTCTGGAGTGGGAAGGACTGAGGTACGGAGACCACAGATCTGAAGCTTGCTAACCCTGAAACTGGGTTTGTTCTGAGACTTAACAGCCTTCCCTGACAGTTGCCCGGAGTAAGATTAAGTAGGAAGGCCCTCTGGGTATGGAATGAGGGAAGAGCCGGAGGCTTCTGGTTCCTGGCCGGAATCTCTGACTGTTAAGGCTTAAACACTATCCACTTAGTGTGCCCAAGGGCTGCCTTAGGAACACATATTCATCATTCGGAACGTAAGACAAACACTATTTTGTGGGACAGAAGTCCTAGAGTTGGCCCAGAGCTCTACGAAGTAAACCAACCCCATATGAACCAGGCCTGCCCCGTGTAAAGGAAAAGATTATTCAATGACACTCATTAAAGTAAGGAAGACAGGGCTGGTTTCCTTTGCTAGGGCTGGGGGCATAGCCCAGTAGTAGCGTACTTGGCTAGTATTGGTGAGTCTCTGGGTTTAATTCCCAGCACCAGAAAAGAGGGGGCGTTTATTCAGCAGCACCGAGCATGGTAATTGGACCGCTGCAGCAGGGTCTTGCATTGGTGGGGAAGAGGCTGGTTCAACTCACATGCAGTGTAGGCAGCTGGGGCTTTAATAGCCAAGGAGCAGGGTGGGGGTCAGTGGGTGGAAACATCTGAGAGCTTCTGGCTGAACTGACTGGACAGGGTTCTTGCTGAAGATGCTCCAGGTGAGGAGGACGAAGGAGGATAAAGAACCTGATCAGATGCAGAGGAGGAGCTCTGGCTGAGCTGACCTAGCGGCTTCCTTTGCTAGAGGTGAATGTCATAGGGAAGTCCACGGATTCGCCCAGAAGGTTGAGAAGCCTGACTGGAGTTTGTCCCACTGAAGAATCTTGGTCCTGTCCCTGAGTGCTCTCTGACTAGAGTTTGTCCCAGTGAAGAATCTTTGTCCTGTCCCTGAGTGCTGCTGGCCTGGGGCCGCCTGCTCCGCTTCCTGATCCTTGTCATCTTTGTACCTCCACCGCCTCAGCATTCTAGAGAGGAGCAAAGGAGGGGTGAGGCGGCCTGGAGGCTCCCCCACCCCACCCCTTCCTCCAGGATGTTTTCTCTCTGCCCAGAGCTGGCAGCGAACCCAGGCTGACCTCACCCCCTGTTTCGGGGCCCGCTTTGCTGGAGGCGTGTTTGCACTACACCTCTGGTGCGCCCAGCACCGTGTGTACGGAAACCAGGCCAAGGAAATCACACAGCCGCGGCAGTGGCTGGCAGCCTTGGAGAAAAGTCTAATAGTGGCAGTGACTAAGGAGCCAGGGCTGAAGAACTCCTTCCACTTTCCAGGGTGAGCCCCTGTGAGCCCCTACCTATTCCTGGGTGCAAAGGAGACTGCTCAGCCTGCATGACTGAAAGCACAGTCCCAACATCCGGCCGTAGGCAAAGCATGACACCAAAGAGAAAAAAAATCAAGAGCAGCCAGAGACGGAGGCCAGAGTGAAGCCGACAATTATAGAAGTATGTGGGAGGAATAGTAAATATCCTGATTTACTAACTGCATTTTTCTCATTTACTGTCATGAGAACAGGGTGTTTATCAGACCCTATCAGAAGTTTAAAGATGGCCAGCTTTATGCAGTTAATCACTCCCTGTTGGTGCACCCTCGGGGCAGAAGTGAACAGTCCCTGCACAGGAAGCGTGCTGAAGGTTTAATGGTGTTTCAGGATGGGTTGTAGACCACATGTGAAGAAGTAACTATTTATTCTTTGACTGAGCACACAGAAATCAGCACAACCTATCAGCACGCTATTATCTGGGACCTAAATGAACACCGTTCAATCTTGCATGCTGTTTTAAAATCTTTACTTTTCTTTCTATAAGCTTTACATGTGTAAGCCATGGAGCTGGGAACCTCAGCAGGCACAACTGCTTAAAAGAAAGCTCTGGGGCTGGGGATTTAGCTCAGCGGCAAAAGCGCCTGCCTGGCAAGCGCAAGGTCGTGAGTTCGGTTCTCGGTACCGGAGAAAAACCAAAAAAAAAAAGCAAGCTCTGGTAAGCTCTGGAGCAGTGAGGCACAGTTCTTAGCAACAGGGCTGTCCTGCTTTCACCCTCATTCAGTTACTTGTCTCCATGTGAGTCCCCAATTTTCAGAAATAAAACCTACCCTAAAAGACAAGGATACTTTGATGAGAAAATTAAGATTTTTCACATAAGGTTGAAAATAATTGAGGGAAGAAATAGTACCAATTCTTTAAAAAGAAACTGAATTATTAAAGCCTACCTATTAAGTCATTATTTTGAAGACACCAGGGTTTATTTGGGTTTTGAAGTTCTTGTGCATTTGTTTATGAGTGACAATTCCCACTGTATCATGAGTATGCACAATTTGTCCATATGAAAATTCCTCTTCCCAGGACATATGCTGGGCTTACCCAGAAGGCAGTGTGTACCTCCTTCTCTGTGACTCATATGCCAGGTACAAACCCCGAGGGCACTTCTCGTGGGATTAAAGTTCCTCGAAGCATCTCCACTTACCTGCTCAGCGCTTTGGATTATCTCGACTCATTCACTTCAGTATCCTCAGGCTCTGGAAATACCTAAAAATCAGGGCTCGTTAGATAAAAGGATTTTATGTGACTTCCCTACATCCAGGAGATAAAATTTACATACTACATTATTGGGACTTATAAAATGATCCAGTGGCTTATGAAACTTTAGAATCCTGTATGCGAAGCAAAAAA
Source organism: Chinchilla lanigera (assembly GCF_000276665.1). Taxonomy (NCBI): domain Eukaryota; kingdom Metazoa; phylum Chordata; class Mammalia; order Rodentia; family Chinchillidae; genus Chinchilla; species Chinchilla lanigera. Next base: position 4,390,504 of record NW_004955497.1, on the reverse strand, counting down.
CACAACAGGAAACCCTAGGTGAACACAGCTTTCATACCTGGTATTCATACGTGGTATCAATTACTAGATTTTTTACATCTGTATCAGGAAATTGTAATATTTTGGGGAGAGAAATGCGAAAATGACAACCCTGGAGTGTTATAGCAATGTAAAAGAAGGGGAAGAAGATTAGCAAGATGGACAGCTGTGGTAAACACAGCCAATCAGCCATTCTCCCCACTTTTCTCATAACTGCAGCGTGCCCAGTTTAAAACACCCAGCTTCGGGGCTGGGGATTTAGCTCAGCGGCAAAAGCGCCTGCCTGGCAAGCGCAAGGTCGTGAGTTCGGTTCCCGGTACCGGAGAAAAACCAAAAAATAAATAAATAAATAAAACACCCAGCTTCCCAGACTCCATTGCAGGTAGGGCTGACCACGTGACACAGTTCAGCCAAGAATGTGTGGGGTAGTCCCTGGGCAGGGGTTCAGGAAGAGCTTCTTAAAGGAAAAATATGTGACTTTTTTTTTATCCTTTACCTTCCTCTCTTCTTCTTGGACACAGAGCCAGTACACAGAGGGTGGAGCCATCATTTTTACTGTAAGGGTACAAGCCATGTGTTCAGTGCAAGAGAAGAGAAACACAGGAAGAAGCTGGAACCCCACTGCACTATACAGCTGACATGTCAGCCTTGGGTGGTGCAGTGTTTGAGTATGGTTTGTCCCCTCTGAAACGCACAGTGAAATTTGGTCTCCCGCAGAACGGTGTTGAGAGGAGGTGAGGCCTTTGAGAGGTTATTAGGTCATTAAGCGCGGCTCATTCCTTTCTCACAGGACGGATTAGTTGCCATGAGAGCAGGCTGTTACAATGGAGGCTGCCCCTCATAGTTTGCCCTGCACACCCATACACCTCCCCTTCCCTCTTTGCACAGCGCTTCAGCATAGCATAGACCCTCACCAGATGTGTTTTTGGTCTGGCCTGGTCTTTGAGGCCTAGCCTCCAAAATCATGAGCTAAGTAAACTTCTTTACTTTGTACATGAGTCAACCACAGGTATATTATGGCACCACCATAGCCTGGCGCAGATGGCTTAGCTTCTGTCTCCTGTGATAGAGTGGATTCTAGGCCAAGAGATCTGAGTCCTAGTCTGACTCTGATCCTTATTTATAAGTATATGATCTAATACATTGCCCGGGACCTTTAAGTCTCACTCCTTTTTGTGTAAAATTTTGAGTTGATTAATTGTCCGGACCATCTCACAGGCTAGGATGAAGCATTGTTATTTGAAATCATTCAAAGTTGATACAGGAAGGAAGGGATTACCTCAGCAGGACCACATGTCACAGAAATGTTAAGAAACTGTGGTATTCACAATTCAATGTTAAGGAGAGGAAAATTCAAGAGATTTCCAGAAAGGGAAATTTCATAGAGTTCGGATCCAGCATGGCGTTTACTTTGATTTGCTGCATTGCGGCTCTGTACCCATCACAAAATAGGTGGGAAGCAGGTTTGTTTTGTTTGACAGCAGGTGAGTAAACAGGTAAGCAGCACTTCCCCGATGGAGATGAGTCACCGGGCAGGAAGTCCTGGGAAATGAAAGAGGCGGGAGAGGCAAGAGGTGACCTTAAGCCCTGCAGCTGGCTGAGGGGCATAGATCGGGTCTGAGCAGGACAAGGTGTAAAGAAAGCGACATTCCAGAAATATAATCTGACAAGGAAGGTGTCCAGAAACTAGAGAAGGTACAGAAAGATCAGAAGGTAAATAATGTATTGATATTTGCACCTGGAACCACTTTCTAGTGCTGTGTTTGGTAAAAGGTAAAGTGTTGTATGGGTGATCATTTTTTTCAAGATAGACTACAGATTGGTTTGGGCGCTGAGATGTGAAAAACACCCCTGATGGACCAAGTCATGCCCTTTGTTCCTCTGGCCTGTTCTTAGGCCTCCATTCAAGGGACAGAGCTTCTCCCTTCAGTGTGAGATCCAAGATTCACACGGACGCCTGTTTTATGAATAGATCCCCATTCCTATACACCTGTGCTGCCAATTAGCCAAGAACTACAGTCCCTGTTGGCCAGAAATCTGCTCTGGTCCCCAGGCTGGTGGCAGGTATCCTACAAGTGTGGCTGACATCCCTGTCTTCCTGTTTGATCTAAGAGTTTTTCCAACTCCAGGAGTCCCGCATAGTCTGCTTGCCTCCTTTTGAATGATAACTCAGATTCTCTCTTCACCCTCGGTCTGAAGAGATGATATTTAGGAACATCAAATAGTTTGGAGTGGGGTCCACAAAACAGAATGGCCCCTGGTCCCAGTTCTTCTTTGCGCGGTTGTCTCAGGGCAGAGGTGGTAGTTGATGGCTTCCCTTGTGTTGTGCAGATTCCTGAGCTCTATAAATGGTGGTGAAGGGGACCTCCAAAGTCCTCCTACCACATACAGGCATAGAGAGCTAACAGCCGTTAAACATACTTAGTATTGGGACAGGGAGGATGTCACCTACGTGCATGCCGCAGTTGAAACTTCAGCAACAGGTTCTGTCACTCTCTGTGGCAGGTGGGCCCAGCAGCAGATGAAACCAAGAGATGCTGGATGGGACTGTGAAGACTCAAAAGCCTGTTTGCCCCATTGTGATTACATTAACTTGACAAAGACTGATTAAACCCCCAATATTTATCTTACATTTTTTCAACCTTCAAGAAGAAATAGCAGTCTTGGGATATATGAGCACAATTGTATAAAACAAAGTTAAATCCATTCATCCCTATGGGTTTTACTTCCATGGATTCAGCCAACAACACACTGAAAATATTGGGGAGGAAAACTGCATCCGTACTGAACAAGTGCAGACTTTTTCTTGTTATTACTCCCTAAACAATGTGGTATAACCACTGTAGACATGGCCTTTACAGTGGATGAGGTATTACAAGAGATGATTCAGGCAATACAGGCGGATGTGTGTAGATCCTATTCCATATTACATAAGGAACTTGAGCCTCCGCAGGCTTTGGTGTCCATGGGGGTCCTGGAACCCATCTACCTTGCATACTGTGGGACGACTGCATCTGTGTGGCTTTGACGTTGTGTGTAAATGTCACCACATGCACCCATAGCTACAGAAAGGCTAATGTCAGAGAGCATAGAGGAGACAGAGGGAGTCAGATGTGGAACTCAGTATTCCTGCTGAACTGGAGCCGGTGCTAGCGAGCCTGAAGGTGAGGGAGGAAAAGCTGGTCATGGAGGTACAATACAATAGGCAGGGACATGTAACAGGTGGTAGACAGGCCAAAATGTATAGGAGGGCTGATTCTGTAACAGGTGGGTGGGTGGAGCCCAGCCCAGCTCCTTAGATCTAGCATGGGGGCAGGTGGCTAGGTGGGGCTGGCCCCACCCACAGAGCTCAAACATGGGCCCATGCAAAGGAAGAGAGCAAGAGAACACAGAGTTGGGGCCCGAAAGGAGAGGAAAGAGCGAAGGGTTGAGTCGAAGGCGTCAGCACAGGAGCTAGTCTCCAGGAGTGGGCTCCAGAGGTTCCGGCCCGGCATGAAATCACTGGACGGTTGAGTGGATATTTCCTGGAGAACATCCCAAAGCATTCTGGCCTGGGAAAGGGTTGGCTCCCGCCCCTGGTAAGGCTGTTCCCAGGGACATGTGGTATCCGTGGATGGAGTGGGTGGGGAAAGGTATCCGATGGTACAAATGTGGTGGGATAGTGCCTGGGTAGGACCCTGCCAGGCAAAATCAACCAAGAAAACAAAAGGCTCAAAGGTGTCATCCATTGTGCACTTGGGCCCAATGAATTTCCCTCCTGACATTAGGGCCTTATTGTGCTTATGTAAAGAATAGTGTAGCAGTACCCCATCGTGGGGGATGCATCACAGCACCCCCAGTGGGTGCCCGAAACTGCAGATAACACTGAACCCTCTATACACAATCTTCCCTATACTTACATAGCTATCATGACGTTTAGTTTACATATCAGGCTCAGTAAGACATTAACAACTATTAATAAAGTAGAGCAATTCTAAAAATATACTGTAATGAAAGTTATTAAAACTTATGCACTGTTTATTTCTGGAATTTTCCATCTAATATTTTTGCACCACGGTTGACCTCCAGTAACTGGACCGTGGAAAGTGAAACTGTAGTAAGGGGAGACTGCTGTAGTCACAGTCAAGGCCTGATGGAGTGGATATGCTGGAGGCGGGGGTCTTTCCGGTCACCTAAAAGCCCACCACGCAATCACAAGCCCTGGCCCCCTTCCCAGGGAGTTCTGGGACCTTGGAGAACTTGGAATGATGCTCCGGGACTGGAAAAGCCGCGGCTATTTATCTTGAAGACAGAACGCTGGCTGTGTAGACGTGAAATGGATTCCTAGAGTTACACATCTCTCAGCACAGTGGTAGTAAGCCTATGGCACGCATGTTACCTGTTTTTCTCCTTAAGACCAAAGATGTTAATGTACGCATTGTTTTTTCTAAACGTGAACCTCAGCATTGAGGTTTAATGGCAGTCTTGGCACTTTGTCATAAATAAGTGGGTTTTGGGTTGCAGTATGGGCACTCATCTCTGAAATGTCCACCATCACTGTTGCAGTTTAGGGTAGCCTGAATCCGTAATAGGGTACCCCTAAGAAATGCTTATAGACAAGAAGGGCAAAGGATCATCTATAAAGGGTTAGGGGCAAAGGGTCATCCATAGGGACCCTAGACCTGCCATTCTGTGAAACACAGACTCTTACTCACTTAAGGGCTACCAGCCTTTAGGAGAAGATGACAGAACACCAGTCATGTTTTCAAGACACGCACACCTACTACGCCCATTGTCTGCATGCATTTCAAAGGGGCCAGAAGCAATCTGGGAAGGATCTTGGCTAGATCAGGTAGCGTTGTTCAGCAGGACAGTGAGTCTGCACTCTTCGGGCTCATGTTCCCATTGCCATTTTAACCAAAGGGCCAGGACAGTTGCTCAAATACTCCCACTAGAAAAGTTAGATGTCACATTAGACTTAAGCTGGGAATCCTTTGCAGTGTTCAGGAAACTGAGGCCAGGGAGTTGGAGTGAGAAAATCTGAACGCACAAGTCAGCCATCGAGGGCCAGGCAGGGGACAGGGTGTGGACTCTGGTACTTGGTCACTCAGAGACATTGATGGGTCATCTGATCGCTGAGTCTCAATTTTCCCACACCAAAAGGGAGCTACTTTCTCAGTTAGTAGGTCCCTGTAAGCTTTCACTGAAATGACACAGAGAAAGTCACACTCATGGTAAAATGTGATGTTCTGTGCAAAATGTAAATCCTACCAGCTACAGGTTCTGTTAGCTCCTGGCCTGCAAGAACAAGATTCAGTCTTGGGTGTTTATAGAGCTCAGCAGTTGAGTGCTTGCCTAGCATGCAAAAGGCCCTGTATTCAATCCCTAGCACAAAAAGGGAAAAAAAAAAAAAAAAAAAGAAAGAAAAATTATATATCTTCAACTTCAAATTCCTTGGCACACTCCATATTCTATATTTGCAGAACTCCACAGTTGTGGAATCTGTAGTTGGAATTTCCATTAATGGAACTGACAGGATGACAGAACACAAGTCCGTCGGCCTGTTTAACAGGGATCAGTGGGTGCTCCATTGAGCAATCAATGGGATCACAATGCTTCTCCCCGCTTGAGGGCTGCGGGGGTAGCTCAGAGGTAGAGTGCTTGTGCGGCATTCACAAGGCTCTGGGTTTGGTCTCCAGCACTGCAGAAAACAAACAAACAAAACAAGACTGGCATTTCTGAGCCCAGCAGTCTTTCCCTCAGGCTCCAGCTTGATCCTTGTGAAGCTGGAGGGGGAAAATCCTGTATTTCCTAGTTGTAACCCACTGTTCTTACCATTAATATCCTGATATTGTTTGCGCGTCCCATAAAATCTGCAGCCTCCATTTAGCAACTTCAGGGCCTGAGGATGGCTTCACTTGTTGGTGTGGGCTGAACGTGCCCCTCTAAAACCTTATGTGTTGAAATCCTAATTCCCCAGCCCTCAAGACGTGACCTATGGAAGAGAGGGTCACTACAGATGCAATTAGGTAAGATAAGGTCACGCCGTGTTAGAGTGGGCCCCTAATCCCATAGGACTGGCTTCCTTATAAAAAGGGGAAATTTGGACACAGACTTGCATGGTGGAAGGAGAAAGGAAAGAGACACAGGGAGAAAACCACCATCCGCAAGCCAGAGACAAATGTGGAACAGTTTCTCTGTCACAGCTCAACCCCACTAACACTGGATCTCAGACTTCCAACTTTCAAAACTGTGTAACAATGAATGTCTGTTGTTTAAGCCAGTCAATGTGTGATGCTCTGTTAAGGTGGCCCTAACAAGCAAAAATACTTATAAAACAATTCCCCAGATTTACAATAATCAGGTAAAGGGCAGGACAGCAGTTTTAAACATACATGGATTTTTAATGGAAGTTTAATGATGTCCTATAAAATCATATTTGCTCAAGATTAATCTATTAGAACTTCCGTTCATTTTTATAAAAAAAAAAAGCCCATCATTCAAAGATTAAAAATTACACAACGTACTTCACTTTTACATTTTAACAGTATTTTTAGATAAAGTTCATTTTCTTCAACTATGAGCTTTCTACTAATCCCTGGAATTATTGCTGGATGAAGGGAGCTGTAATGAAATGCTAATGGTATTTGCTGAGAGTAAACACCCAGCTTAGCATCCTCTGGAGTGGTTCATTTGGCAGACCTAAAGCACGCATAGTAGTCTCACAAAAGTTTGCAGATCTACCATGGGGTGGAGAAAAAGGGGGCAAGGGAGTTGAGATACTTCTTGTTAGATCAATCTTTTGATCTCCGGAAAACAAAGTGTTCACTTTCCCGAACCAAATTAAGAAGTTCTTGTTTTCCGGCGACAGCAGCCTGCCTCAGAAGTGGTTCAGACAGCTTTAAGCTCAGTGGGACTGGTATGTGGGAGACAAGTTTTCCTAAGAAGATTATTAGAAGGAAATTATTTGTCTGAGTTTCTGAAGGGTCTTTCATTACCAAGCCATCAAAACCCCTTATTTTTACATAAATAATAATGGATGAAAGCAACTAGGAAACTCTCAGAAAAAGTTTAGAGAAGTTCTAATTCTACACTTCCCGAAGCTAAGGCAAGAGACTCCTCTTGGAGTCACATGTCCACCACAACTGTAGACTGAGTCTACTGCGCTTGGACAGATAGGCCCTAATATAATGCACACAGTAGGCCCACAAGAAATATTTAAAGAATGATAAATACATGGATTTGGATGCAACAAATTTAGGTAGTAGATGGAAATTTAGTTAAATAAGCTCATTTTTATGAGAGAGATGTGGTCACACAGGTCAGACAGGTGTGGACATCTGGTAACTGACTTGTCAACTTGGGAAAAACATTCCATCTCTTTGAGCTTCATTCTTCTCCATCTTCGAAAAGGCCAATGCAAAGACAGAGCAAAAGGACACTGAATGAAATGAGGTGTGGATTCCAGGCCCAGGTTTTCCAATAGTTAGCTCGGGGGCTGAGCTCAAGCTGCTTTGTGTTTCTGAGCCTCAGCTTCCTCTTCTGTAAAACTGGGAAAATCAAACTTGCTATGTCAGTCAGCTTTCCATCACTGTGACAAAGTCCTGGAGATCAACAGCATGTTAGGAGGAAAGGGTTTATTTTGGTTCACAGTCTCAGAGGCTCCAGTGCATGGTTGTTTGGTGCTGATGCTTTGGACCTGGGGTGAGCAGCATTTCATGGCACAAGTGCCTGGCAGAGGAAACTGCTCATCTCAGGGCAGCAGGAGAGAAAACTGAAGAGAGTGGTGCCCCATATCCCGTCCAAGGGTGTGACCCCATGGGCTCACTTTCTCCCTCTAGGCTCCACCCCTTGAAGATTCCCCCACCTCTCAATAGTGCCATACACTGGTGACCTTTAGGAGACATTCAAGGTCCAAACTGTAACACAGAGCCACTTGGGAAGGACACCAGGGTGGGAGGCCAGGAGGGGAAGACATGGGCAGGGAAAGCCACGACCGTTACAGTCTGAGCCTGAGGGGTGGCCCTGGTTATCTGGCACCCGGCCCTGAGATGGTAGACCTGGAGGAAAATTGTTACCAGGGGTTCACTGGCCAGAGAAAGAAGGTCTGGCTCTGCATCAGTTAGCTCTGCAGTATCAAAAACCTGCTCTGTCTAAGAAGTCTTTCCCAGCCGGAAATGTTTTGGAAGATATCTTAAGTTCCGCGTAAGTATAATCAAGAAGTGATATCAAGAGAAAACACTGCACACAGGGCACTATGGTGCATGCCTGTATACCCAAGTATTTAGGAGGCTGGGGCAGGAGGGTCTCAAGGTCAAGGCAAGCAACACTGAATGTGTCCTATCAAATGGCCTTTCGGGAGGCTTGGGCCTATTGCTCACTTCCTTCGATCAGGTGTCAGTCTGCTTTCCTGCAATAGAACTTGCACCGGTTGTTGTCCTGATATTAGATTTTTACTACTTTAATAAAATCTACCCTACTGGTGCTTTAACATATGCTTCTTTAATAATTATCAAGGATGATAGCTTATGGTTGCTTAATAATCATAAATTCTTGGCGGTGATCAAATATCTTTTTTACATCCTTTATCAGAGCACTGCTGGATTTTAGCATCTTCTTTAATAATATAATTGTGCTATTTCCTAGGGTTGCTATGACAGGTGATCATAAATTGAGGACTCAAAGAAACACATATTTATATGTTTGCATGCATAAACATATATTTAGTCTGTCGCAGTTTGGAGACCTTAGGTCTGAAATCCAGGTGTTAGCAGAGCTGTGTGCTCCTGGAGGGCTCTGGGAGCACCCTTCTCCCCTCCACTGGCTTCAGCTGGTTGCCGGACACCAGCGGTGCTGTGGGCACATCGCTCTGCTCTCTGCCTCTGTCGTCACACGGTGGTCTCCCTCCGTGCCTCTGTGCCCAAATCTCCCTCTTCTTCAAAAGACACCAGTTGGACTGTGTGACTTCATCTTAGCTCGACTACATCTGCAGTCACCCTGATCCCAAATGAGGTTCCATTCACAAGGCTTAAGACTCCCATCCCACGAACATTTTTTTGGGAGCCACCATTCTGCTCACAAAAATACTTCAAAGGAAAATATGACTGGAGGAGAAGACATGGGCAGGGAAAGATATTATTCTACAGGGAATAATATCACATTATTCTACAGGGAATAGAACAGAGGTTCTACAGGGAAGAACAGACCACTGGCAGGTGAGTGATGTGCTATCAAAGGACAATCTGTGTAGGCTTATTACCACGTGTCACATAAAAGTACTGCAGAAAGCAGTACTCTCCAAATGCCCAGCTGTTTGGATTTTAACACATACATTACTTAAGATTTGAGAATACTAGTTAGTGACCACTCAGCCTGCAGAGATACCCTCTGGCAGTCTGGAAAGATAGAAAGCACATCTTCACTGGGTCAGATGCTGAGCTTTGCTCTGGTTCTGACACTGCGTACCTACGTGATGTAGAACAATTTGTCTAGTGACATGGAGTATCTGTTCTTATTCCAAAATTTGGGACATGCTCTAAGCCTCTTTTCCATTCTGTGTGTGTGTGTGTGTGTGTGTGTGTGTGTGTGTGTGTGTGTGTGTTACTGGAAATAAAGTTCACTGCTCACCTAAATCTCCAGTCCTTTTTCATTTTTTTGAGACCAGGTCTCACTAAATTATCCAGGCTGGCCTCAAACTTGTGATTCCCTGCCTCAGCCTTCTGAGTAGCTGAGATTATAGGTGTGTGTCCAGTTTGCTCCTTTTGATTCTAATCACCAGTGACCACATGTCCCATGATAAGCAAAACCCATTTGCTCCAGTATTTATGGATATATTTGTCGGGGTAAACTGATCTTCAATTTTGTGTTTAGTAAACACAGCCCAAGAGTGTAGGTTAAACTTAATTTATATTCACACCATTGTTATCCATGAAAGCCACACTGGCCTCAGGGAAGGTCAAGGGCTCAGACAGATGCTGGCAGTCAGTTCATCAATCCATAGTCTGTTCTCCCTTCAGGAAGAGAGGATATTTTCAAAATATAAAAGGTCCATTGATGTTAGAGTAGAGCTAGGGATTCGGCTGTAGCGTTTTCATCTTCAAAGTCCTTTAGAAACAAGGGATCTATGAGGTGCTGGGTAAGAGATTCCTGAACCCAAAAGCCAGGGTCAGACGGAAGAGCATCTGAGTCAGGAGCCTACTCTGCCCACGGAGGTAAAGTGCCTCGTTCAAAAGTTTGGTTCACATGTACTTCCATTTTTCTGTGTGTCCTAACTCTAACCTAATAATTGATTATTATTAGGTGCTTTGTGGAAGTCTATTGAAGGTCTCTCTCTCTCTCTCTCTCTCTCTCTCTCTCTCTCTCTCTCTCTCTCTCTCTTTTTCGTCTTTTTTCTTTGAGACAGGGTCTCTCTATGCACTTCAGGCTGGCCATGAGTTCACTTTGTAGCCTAGGTTGGCCTCAAACTCTCAACAATCCACCTGCCTCAGCCTCCCGAGTGCTGGGATTACAGGTGTGCGCCACCATGCCTGGCCAAGCGACAAGGTCTCTTTTTCCTCCTAGGGACATAGCTCAGTGGTAGAGAACTTGCCTATCACACACAACACTTACTTATTTATCTTATGGTCCATCCCCAAGGCTACCAGATTAATTAATTAAAATTTTACATTTATGTAACTACACAAATGGGGCATAAGTCTCCTGTATACCCTCCCCTTAATATCAACATCTGACAGGACAACACGGCAAAGACCAAACCCCGGTATTAACATCTACGTGACACTATTACTAACATACAAGCTTTATTCAGGATTTTCCAACTAGCTCACCACTGTCATTTTTCTGGTTCATGATATAATCCAGGGTCTCTGATTACATGTAGTTGTCAAACTAAAAGTCTTTCTCCACACTGTAGTTTTACTTGGTCTTTCATGACCTTAGTATTTCTAAAGAGCAGGTACATTATTTCCTTGGTTTCTGTTTATCCGGTGATTTCTCTTTTTAGATTGAGGATTGAGGTGATATGTGTGAGGAATACATACCACACCAGAGAGATCACTCCCTTCTCAGAAATCTTTTACTTTTTGTGTGAGTGTTGGATCTTGCCTTTTCTCTGTATTTCTCAGGAATTTGGTAGATCCCTGCTATGGGTTGAAGCTGCCCCCCAAGGCTTGGATACCCAGTATGGTCCTGGTAGGAAGTGGTGAGACCCATCAGAGGTGAGGCCTGGTGGTTGGCAGTAAAGTCACTGACTAGGTCATTGCTGGCTGGTCCTTGGGTCATTTGCTGCCCTTGGGAGGGAATAGTGTAGTTCTCTTGAGACCTCGGTTAGTCCCCACAAGAGTGGGTTATAAAAAAGAGCAAGTCTGGTCCCTGAACTGCTCTGGCTTCATGGCTTCCCATGTGGTTTCTCTCTCACACACATCTGTGCCCCTGTGATGCCATTTGCCAGGCCATCTTCCTCACCACAGGCAAGCAGATAGGAGTGCTGATCTTGGACTAGTAGCCTCCAAAACTGAGCTAAATAAACCTTGTTGCCTTATAAAGCTTGCATCCTCAAGTACTTTGTTATAGCAACAGAACGCAGACTAAGACAGTACTCCCAAGACTTGGCACTTAAAATACTGATTCAGGGACCAAGATTCCCTTGGAAGAATATTCATTGGCCTCCCTCTGGGGGATCTAAGAAGACTGAGCTGGCACCCTCCTCCTCCTGGGCCAGAGCAGCTCTTCTTCCAAGCCCTGCCTTTGCCTGGTTGCCCGTGGCTTCCTAGGTGCAGTCACTGCAGAAGTCCACTCTGAGACGATGATCTGAGTCCGTGGTGGATCTGGGAGGGAGCCCAGGAAGCATCCGCAGGGTACAGGCAGGAGGGAAAGAACGTGGGGCCATTCCAGCTGCAGCCCATCTGTCCCGGGTGAAGGCTCGCCCAGCACCTTCACTTTCTGGCACCCTGGCCTGTTCCAGACCAGACGGCACCCCCAGGCAGAGCCCCAGGATCCTGAAGGAAAATGTCTGAGACACCACTCGTGCTTAAGGCAACTGCAAGGACGCAGAGACACACTCTGCGCCCACGTTGCCCTTTCTGTCTCTCCTCCATCTGCTCATTTCACGCCTCCCATTCGCTCCATGACTTGAAACAAATCCCACGAGGTAGGAGTGGGGCTGGAGGAGGGGTCAAAATAAAGGTTTTATGTTGGTGAAGATCCTCAGACACTGGTGGCAGTGTTAGTAATATGATCTTTTATAGTTTGGGTCAACTGATGATTAGTCTTTTTTTTACAAAAAGATGAATTATCAAAGGCAAAAAAAAGAACAATGCATTTCCTTATTTTGGGCTGGGGCTATAGCTTACTGGTAAAGCAATTGGCTAACATGCACAAGGCCCTGGATCCCACCCCCAGAACCACAAAAGAAGTTGGCTTGATTTTTTTGTTTTGGTTTGGTTTTTGAGATAAGGTCTCACTTTGTAGTGCATGTTGACCTGGAACTTGCTATTTCGGCCAGGCTGGCATTGGATGCCCAGAAAACTTGCGGTCCTCCTGTCTCAGCCTTCAAGTGCTAGGATTACAGGCACGTACCATCATGCTCTACTCAAAAAAATTTGTTTTTCAAGTTGTGGTCTTTTTTCCTGGGATTTACACCCCCGCTGCATTTGTAAAGGGGGATGAGTCACCTGAGCTTGGTGGTGCAGGCGGAGGAGTCAGGGTACCTCCCAAGCTTAACTCAAGACACCCCACAGAGAGAAGCACAGAACACCCAACAGGGGGGCTGAACTTTTTCAGAACGCTTTGGGCTACTTGACACTAGGCCCTGCTGAGGTGTGGCTCTTGCGGTCCCAGAGTGTCTGACGTGGGCCCCCATAACTAGGAGGCAGGACCCTGCCGCATTAGCACTTTTCTCTCTGGCCAGATGGTCTTATGTGAGTTATTTATCCAGTTTCCTCATCTGCAAAATGGGAGTCGTAACACCTACCTCATATAGGTGAATCGGATAAGATCACATCCGTGCAAAGTGGCCAATCCAGAAATCAGATCCCAGCGAGGGTAAATCCTTTTCTGGGCATCCGATGCCGAAAGTGGTCCAGTGAGGCTGGAACCCGGGTCTGTCTGAAGCTCCCGCCAGCCGCAGGTACGGAGGAGCGTGGAAGCCTGTGCAAGTGCACGGACTCGCCTTCCCACACCCAGGTGGATGGCGACAGAGTCACTGCCAGCGCTATGTCCTCTGCCAGCAAGGCAACAAGAGGAAAGGAAGACAGCGACCACCGCCGAGCACCTTCTGCGCCACGGCCTGTGCCGTGCAGGATTGCATCTCGCATAGGAAGGTTCAGAGTCTGGCAAAACCCAGCGCTTTCTCCGAGTGTTGCACATGCGCATTGGCGCAGGCAGGGCTTTGCAGGAGCAGAGCTGAGCGGCCTCTGTGTGTTCTTCCGTCTCTGCCGTCCTGCAGTCACACCTTCTGCAGCACCGTCCTGGAGGCAGCACGTCTGCTGACTGCTGTGGACACCCCCTGGAGGATCGCACTGCCCAGACCCCGCGGCCTGTGCGGCTGAGCAGGTGCTGTGTCTGGGGCAGAGAGCAAGGCGCTGGGGCGCGGGGCAGCGGAGTGGGGAACATGCAGACGCTGCACGGATCCGGAACCTGCCCGGCTGTCGGCCTCCTTGCTTTGGGCTCCCAGTTCTTCCTCAGAGCTCCCCTCTCTGATGACAAATACCAACCAGCGCTGAGGAACCATTCATTCCTTCCCAGATTTTGCCCACATAGAGGATGAAACAGCTGAAGTCTTTGGGTAGGTATGAGGCAGTAGGGAGAAAAAGAACATTGAGAATATAGTCAGACTAGAAGGTTAGAGCAAACCAGAATGACCCACTATTTTTAGAAAAGAAGCACATTGCAGGGAACCCCTCCAGCCACCGTCTGCTGAACTCCTGGGCTCACTGCCACCTCTTTACACATCAGGAAGACAGACTGGAAAGCCACGTACAGATGGGTCACTTGATTAAGATAGATAAATCCCCCTGCCTTAGGGGAATAACGTGTGTGTGTGTGTGTGTGTGTGTGTGTGTGTGTGTGTGTGTGTGTGATCTAACCTCCTTTCTCTATAAAGGTATTAATCAGGGTTGTTTTGAACAGTTGTGGCTTTGTGAAATGCCTGAGGAGCCGGGCGTGGTGGCACATGCCTGTAATCCCAGCACTAGGAAGGCTGAGACAGGAGGATGCTTGTGAGTTCAAGACCAGCCTGGGCTACAAAGTGAGCTCAAGTCCAGCTTGAACTGCATATCGAGACCCTGTCTCAAAAAGGCAAAAAAAAAAAAAAAGAAAATAAAAGAAATAGTCTGAGGATTCTAGCCAACCAGGGACTTTGCAGGGTCTTTAAACAAGGTTGAAGGTGTGTCCTTTCAGAAGAAAGGAATGTGTCCAAGGCAAGGGAATGTAGCGTTCTCTGGGGGGTCCCTCCTGGGCTCTGAGTGCGTTTGAGTAGGAGAGGTGAACAGACTGTTAACAGAGGCAGTGAACGTAATCCCTGGCCTCCTAAGAAGGGTCAGCGGTGGAGACATGGAGACACGCACCTGAACAACAGCCTTTGTGCCGCTGGATTAGAACGGAGGACGGACTGGGAAATTCTTCCGCGTAATTCTCAGCTTACAGCTCGGGGAATAGAGGCATTCACAGCTGCGGCGATATGTGTTAGCCTCTGGGCAGGGGCCGGCTGGTGGAAGCAGGAACCCAGCGCAGGACCAAGAAAAGGGAAACGGAACAGCCGAATGCCACGCGGACGGCGCTGCTGGGAGGGCGGGGGAGACAGAGAAGGCCAGATCTTCAGGGATGGCCCCGGCCGGGCTTTCAGAAAGAGTCGGAGGCGGGCTGGGCTGGGAGGGCAGAGGAGACCCTTGCCCTGGGGAAGAGGCAGACAGCACCCCATTAAAAGCGACAGGCACATGTGAGTACGGGTTTGCGTGAGTGCGGGGCGCCGAATGGGTGGGATCCAGCAGCTTCCCAGGAAGCCTTGAAAGCTAAGAGAAAGAATTTGGCTGATTTAGGGGGGTGCTACGTGGGGAAGTGGCGTGTCAGGCAGCACCGCTCCACGTTTGGTTTAGGATAGGAGAAGTCTTCACTGGCTCACTCCAGGCACGTAGATAGATTCTGTCGACAAAAGCCAGCCCCAATTCAAAGATGACTTCAAGGGACTAAAGCCTGCGTTGTGCACCCCACCCTTGGCAAATCTGTCCCCTGCAGAATGGAGCAGCTGAGCTGGTTTGTGTTTTCTGTGATGCTGGCGACTGAGCCCTGTGACACAAATGTTCCCCAAACACCCTGTGACAGTCGCTTGCTTCCCTGTCCGTGGGCCTACAAAAATACAGTTGATTTCAATTTGAGGGTAGGGATTGATAACTAAAATTGCTAAGGTGACGCATAGCTAAGCAGTATAATTCATTGTCTACATATCCTTAGTAAGATTTTTAAAGATAATAACACAAGCCCAGTGTTATGGTGCATGCCTGTAATCCCAGCACTCTGGGAGGCTGAGGCAGGAGGAACAAAAGTTCAAGCACAGCAGGGGCAACTTAGTGGCTTAGCAAGACCCTGTCTCAAAATAAAAAACTAGAAAGGTCTGGGAACACAGCTCAGCGTAAAGGCCCGAAGTTCAGGCCCCAGGAACCCAAAGCGAACAAAGAGAAGAATGCTTTTTCCACTTGCCAAAGACAAAAACAGTGCTTCAAAAAGACGGCTTTGGTGAATAGGCCCGAAGCTGGACAGGAAGGGACAGGACGATGGCTCCGGGTAACTCGGTACTGGTCTGCTTTGCTAGCGGTGCATTTCTGTGAAGGGATTAAATTCGTGACAACTGTCATGCAGAGAGGGTCCAGAGGGGCTGGGCGAGCCAAGAGTGTCCCCCGCAACCCTCATCAGCACAGCCCAGAGCAGGGCTGGGCCCAGCAAGAGCCACGCCCCCGTGGCAAGGCCCCTTCCCTCCCTTTCTTCCTCTGTCTCTGTCTTTACCTCAAGTGAGGGCTGCAGCGCGCTGAATCTCCCTGTGCCACTCAGCACTGTCAGCCCTGAGACCATCCAACCTCTTCCACGGAGTTATCCCTACCACTTTTTAGAACTGCGGTAAAATGTGCATGACAAATTTACCATCTTACCTTTTGTGTGTGTGTGAGGGGGGTACTGGGGATTGAACCCAGGACTGTCACACTGAGTTACAACCCCAACCCTTTTTTAAATTTTAGACAGAGTCTTGCTGAGTTGCCTGGGCTGGCCTTGAACTTGTGATCCTCCTGCCTCAGCCTTCCAGAGTACCGGGATTACAGAACTGTGCCATCACACCCGGCTCCTCTTATTCCTTTTTTAAGCATATAAATACATTCACTTTTTTGTGCAGCGATCATCACCACCAATCCCCAGATCTTTTCATCTTCCCAAACTGAAGCTCTGTACCCATTAAACACTAACTCCCCGTTTCCCGCTGTCTGAAGTTCCCCATAGCGAGGATTACATGTTCTTTCTCTGTGAGTTTGCTAAGGCCCTCCTCTCCGTGGAATCACGTACTGTTTGTTTTTCATGACTGGCTTGTTTCACTCAGCATAATGTCCTCAAAGTTCACCCATTTTGTACACATGCTAGATTTTCTTTCCTTTGTAAGGCTGAGTATATTCTACTATACATGTACCACATTTTCTTGATTCATTCATCTATTGATGGACACTGGCTTGCCCCCACCTTTGGCTGTTGTGAATAATACTCCTACGGACGTGTGTGTACAAACACCTGCTCACGATCTTGCCTTCAGTGCTTTTTGGTTATACCCAGAATGGCTGAATCATAAGGGTTCCCCCCTTTTAAAACAATAAAGTCCTATGTTTGCTGTTGTATTTTTTTTTAACTAGGAATCACACATGCTCTTAAACTCTTTGATTTTTTTTTAAAGCACTTTGATTACGAGTGCTACTCTCATACTAGGGCTCTAGCAATAAAGGTGTAAGGGCTTGAGGGGTCTACCTGAGTTCTGCTTCTCCCAAGAGCCCTGTTATCTTTTTGCACAAATGTGTAGAACACCAGGTTTTATGTGTTTTGTTTTGGGTTGGGTTTTGCTTTTTCAGAAATGAATGTATCACAATAGAGTAGAGATGTCTATACAACTGAAAGCATAGAATGGATATATTAATCTGGTTTCCATTGTTATAACAACATACCTGAGGCTGAATCTTTTATAAAGAAGAGAAGTTTATTTCATTCTTGGTTGAGAAGGGAAAGCTCCCAGGTCCGACAGCTCCTTTTACTCAGCTCTGCTGAGGCCTCTGACTGCTTCACATCGTGGTGGATGGCATCGTGGTGGGAGTGTGGGTGAGAGGGAAGGTTCACAACCCAGAGGGACTCGGGGGCCAGACTTGCTGTCTTTATTACTCCTCTCCACAAGAACTAAGCAGAGTCCCACGAGACCAGGGGGCAGTGCCCCCAACGAGCCAGTCCTCTTCCACTAGGCCAATTCCACCACCTCAGCTCTGCCCCAATGGACACCAAGCATCCAGTGCACAATCCCTCACCCACACATCACTGCACAGGGTACAGCTCTGTACTGTGCCATCTCTCTGGCAACTGTAGGAAAAAATCAACCAATCATAGCTCTTTGTCCTAGTGATGCTGTTCCCGGGGTTCCTGGAGGAGCTTCCGACCTAAAGCAGTGCAGTACTGGTGAGCGGTGTGGTCCATGATGACTTCTCAGCTGATGGAGCAGAGGTGTAAAGTCAGAGGGAGAAGCTGGCGAGAGAGGGGAGAATTTCTGCAAGCAACTGGCTTCCCTTTTGTCCTGTGCCTACATCCACAGAACGACTGGGGCATGCAGGGCTTCATGTACAGAATCAGGCAGCCAAGCAAAAGAATGTCAACCAGGGCCTTCGGTTCCAGCCCTGGGTGTGTACAGAGAAATCTGGACAGCTCGAGGAGGGCAGGGAGGGAGGTGGGGGGAGCACGGGCAGAGGAGCTGCTGTTAACTTTATGAGAGCCGCGTGTGTCTTGTTCATGATTTCCATGAGTGTCTCTACCGGGAAAGGCTCGTCAGCGTGCCACAAGAGAGAGGGCCTTGTGAATCAGGGGTGGTGACTAGCCATGGTGGAATGTAAACCCCGTCCACAAACACAGCAGCAGAATAGGGATTCAAATGTTATCCTGGACCAAAGGGAGAAAGGGTTCCTCAGTGAGAATACAAGGGCCTCAGAGACCCGGAGGGGGGCTGGATTTGGGTTACCTGGTTCACTCGTGCAGGCCACTGGAGGTGACACCCAGCTGGGCCTTGGGCTAGTCAGGCCTGCACAATGGGAAAAACTGAGTCATTGCGCTTCCTGTTTTCCAAAAATATTAAAACAGAGGGAAATAGAGTCCCTGTTTGGGTTTTTGATTATACAGTAGCATACAGTGTTAGGGTTCTTGTGTAAATAGCATATCTAGTAGGTCAAAATTTACTAAGTGACCCCAAGGACTAGAGGGAGGATAGCTGCAAGGCTGCTTACTTCCACTGTGGGAGGGTCAGGCATATGTGCAGACAGAGCCCTGAAGACGGAGTGGTCCTGGGCTGCCTGGAACAGAAGTTCCAGACTGTCTTTCTAGGCAAACAGCCAGCCACAGTAGCTTCATGGGGTGGGGAAATTCCCAGGGTACTATAGGGAGAAGTCAGAGGGACAGTGCAGTTTGTGCAAAGGCCCTGTGGGAAGGCATATGGTTCAGAGTAAGCTGGAAGTTGGATGGTCCTCAGTGAGTGGGCCGGGAAATTGGAACTGGGCTGTGTGGGAGGTGAGGAGGGGCTCTCCAGAGCGAGTTTGAGAAGGAACCACCTAGCCGCAGGGAAGGCTCAGAGGAGGAACACTGAGCAAGAGTCCCACAGCCAGGAACAGGCGTGGTCTGGGGCAAGGAGAGGGCCACAGCCGCAAGGTAGCGTGGGCGCAGGGCGTGAGGAGGTGTGTTCTGCAGGGGACCCGTACCTGACCGGTTGTGGCAGCCCAAGGGGCAAGGGAACTAAGCAAAGTGGAGATTTTATTTGTGGGAACATGAATGGGAAGATGGTTGGATCGGAGTCGTTGGCGAGCAGAGAACCTGGGCTGTGCTGAGGGGAGCCAGGTGCTTCCTTGCTGAAGTCCTCGGTGCTAACATGCCGCTGCTTACTTCTGGCTGTCCCCCCACCACCCCAGCTTCTCTGGACACCCCACATTTCCCCACACGCTCAGCACCGGTACACCAGCACGGCCCTGGCTCCCACACATCCCCGCACCCCGCAGCTGACGGGGCTGCAGAACTCACCAGAAAGGGGATGCAGCCTTCGCGATATTTTACTGCAGCTTTAGCACCATCGGTATTCACATCCTCTTAGATATCTCTGGCAGGACACATGTACTCTGGGGGGGACCTGCTCTGCAGGATCTCGTTTTGGAAGGCTCTCCAGACTTGTCACCGAGAAAAACAGAGCCTAGTCGCCCCTCATCCGTGGTTTTCATTTTTTGCAGTTTGTTGCCTACAGTTGTAAGTGGGGAGTTGCAGAAATGTACATTCCATGTTTGACGTTGTGTGCTCTGGGCATCCAGCGGGGGTCTCAGCAGAGAAAGAGAGATTGACGGTGAGGGGCGCTAGCAAGTCTAAAATGTGAACCTGGCCGGTACAGTGGAGACTCAGGTGAATGCCGATGTTTCAGGCTTGAGGCCAAAGTGCTTCTTCTCTGAGCGACCTCAGTCTTCACTCTCAGGCTCCCGCATTATGGAAAGTTACCTGCTTTACTCAAAGTCAGTGGACTTAAATGTTATTTATGTCTGTAAAAGAACTTCCCAGCAACAACTAGACTGGTGTTTGATGAGACAACATAGCCCGGCCAAATCGACACGTGATATTAGATATTTCAAGACCCCTACTGAACAGCTCTCCAAGACTTTTTCAGATTTTGATCCATCCCTACAGTAATCCAGGGAAGAGATGTGCTTTTTTTGTTTGTTTCTTTGGAGAAAGGGTCTTGCTCTGTAGTTCAGGCTGGCCTTGAGCTCACTAGGTAGCACAGGCTGGCTTCAAACTCGCAATGATCCTCCTGCCTCAGCCTCCCAAGTGCTGGATTACAGGTGTGTGCCACCACGCCCAGGGTAGAGATAAGATGCTTGTCATTTCACACATGAGAATATGGAGTTTTATGCAGGTTTAGAACATCCAGGCCACGACGTCCAGGCATGGGGCTTCCTATGATAGCACGGGCTTCCTGTGCTGTGTGTGTGGCCAAGGCTCCTTCAGCAGACAGAGGCCCAGGTTAGGTGAGCTGAGGTTTTGAAAGCAGGCAGTCTCAGGTTTTTGTTTTGTTTTGTTGTGATGCCGGGAAGCCGGGGCCCCGTATAAGCTGGGCAAATGCTCTACCCCTGACTAACACCCCTCGCCCTGCTTGAATCCCAGCACTGCCAACTACATGTACCTGAGAACATGAGGCCATTTGTATAACTTGTTTCTGCCTCAGTTTTCCTATTGTAAAACAAAAATAATAAACCACTCCTCTAAGGTGATGTTAACAATAAAATGAAATATGCAATAAGGTGCCTGCGATGTAGTCATCATGCCCTAGTTAATAATAATAGACCACACAGATAATAAGACCACACAGCCAAGTCTCAACCACTGTATTTGGAAGAAAATGAAAATAACCACCAGTGTTCCTAACAGTTCGGGACTTAGAACAAACATTTCAGGTTGTGCACAGTTCTGTGTACAGTCTGAGGTTGTTTCAGAATTTTAATAAGTGATTCTGCATGCTTGGCTTGCTGTTTATTCTCATCTTCTAACCTCTCTTCATCTACCTCTGTGTGTGTATTACTCGTTTATTCCTAAGTACCGTGCTTTTGTAGTTTTAACAGCACATTAAATATCTGCTGTCCTTTGTTCCTTTCGTACTTAGTCTTCGAGTCTATTTTTTGTTTTTCTGTTCTGCTCAGATCAGTAGAAGGCGATGCCCGTTACCGAGGCGCATTTCTATCCGGGGTGAGGGGCTGGAGCTCAGCTCACTCATCAGTTTGAAACACCTGAGGCTGGGTAATTTATAAACAGCAGAAATGTATTCTCTTATGGTTCTAGAGGTGGGATAGTTCAAGATCAAAGTTCCAATAGACTGGGTGTCTAGTGGGGGGCTGTGCTTTCACAGATGATGTCCTTGTAGGGTGGAAGAGGCAAACGGGCTGCTTCAAGCATAATAATGGTGCTAATCTCATTTGTGAGGGTGGACACAGGTGTTCATACCACAGCACACAAGGCATACGCCAGGGAGTCAGGTCCTCACCTGGCTAAGGTCTCAGCGCCCTCTCCCGAGCCCCGTGGTGCCCCTCCTCCCTCCACATGCACCTGCCACGTGGGTGTAACCATTTCTTCCTCCTCCGTTTCCCCCAGGAAGGCACCCAGCAGGAGGAATGATCCGCGGTAATTTATAATGAGGAGTGTCCACATTTTCTATTAAAAAATCACAAATACCCTCCCTGTTGTCAAGTTGCAGTTCTATTTATCTTCTAGGTTGTGTGGGAAGAACGGATACTTTAAGAGGATCTGGGCAGGAGGGCAGAGTCTAAAAGAAAAGATAAGTTTGAAATATTTATGGAGATTGATAGCCACTAAAAATGACTAGAGGGCCAGGGATATAGCTCAGCGGCATAGCGCCTGCCTGGCAAGCGCAAGGTCATGAGTTCGATTCCCTGTACCAAAAAACAATAAATTACTGGAAAGTGCCTGGTGGGGATGATGGAAAGAATATGGAGTTCAGTATCCATTCCTTTGAGGTTTGAACCCCAGCCTGGCCACTTCTGTGTGACCAGGATAGCAAAATGGAAATAAATACCTACCATTTATCCAACAAGTATTGCTTTTTAAGATGTCTGTATATGATCTCACTGTGTGCTAGCAACATCTCTGGGTAGTACTGTTACCCCTGTTCTTCTAATGAGAAAACTGAGGCTGAGGAAATACTAAGTGTTGGTGAAGGTAGAACACCTGGACTTTCTTATACCCCTTGTCAGAGTGTAGACTACTTTTTTTTTAAATGCTTTTGGTACCTACTGAAGGCAAAACTATGCAAACCCTGAGACCCTGCAGGGCCACTCCTGCAGAATATACCCAAAAGAAGTGTGATTTTTTTCCCTACTAAAAGGGTGTTAAAAAATGTTCATGGTAGCATAATAACCAGAATTTTAAAAAGAGACCTAATGATCCGTGAACAATAGAGTAGGGTATGGCATTTTCAAACAGTAGACTACATCACAGCATGAAAAAGAATGAAGTAATGTTGCACAGAACCGCACGGGTGAATCTCATACTGTTCAGGAAAGGAAGTTGGACATCAAAGAGTATATATTATGTGATTCAAAAAAGCAAACAGAAGTAATCCGTGGTGATAGAGGTTAGAGTAATGTTTACCCTTGGGGTGGTGGGTGTTGCTAACTGGGAGGGCACACGAGTTTTCTGAAGAGCTAGAAATATTCTCTATTTTGATCTGAATGGTGGTGAGGTTGATATTGTATTTGTTTTCTGTGCTGTGGAACACATGGCCACAAACTTGGTGGAATAAAATAACACACATTTATCCTCCCTGCTCCCGGAGTCCTTATCTCAGACTCTCACGAGGCTGCAGTCAAGGCGGGGCTAGGCTGCGCTCTGATCTGGAAGTTCCTTTCTTGGTGTGTTGTTGGGGGCCGTGTGACTGGGGCCCAGCTTACTTCATCCAGCCCTCGATGAGCGTCTCTGCGAACAGCCGGCTAAGACAGGCTCTTACGCAGCGCAGCGTAATCACAACAGGGGCAGCCTATCGCCCTGGCCGAGGTCTGTGGGCAGTGCTCACCGCAGACCTCACATTCAGGAAGAAAGGACTTAATGGAGGCATAAACGCCACACGGTGGACAACCTGTCAGGTAGGCATCTCTCTCTCTCTCTCTCTCTCTCCCTCTCTCTCTTCCTCTCTGTCATATGCACAAGCACACATCCTCATTCAGATGTAAATGTAAGACTTTTTTGCTTCCCAGCATCTAAGTTACACTTCAGTTTAGAGACCCTGAAGCTAAGTCACAGAACTACCAAGTCACCAAGATAGGCTTATAATTCAGCTCTCTTTGCTTCCACAACCTGTGCTCTTACTCTGCAGACTGAATGAAGAAATGCAGGTAAAGCCAAAGTATGGCTCAGCCACTTCACAGTGGCAGCAAGCCATTGCAGTTTTGTTGCTTGTAAACATTAGCAGTTTCATTCTGAAGCGTGTTCAGGTTCAGGGAGCACTTTGTATATCTCAAACAATGAAATAAGGCTAGAAGGAGCCAGAAACCGAGCTTCTTAGGGCTACTCCAATTGACTTTGGTCAGATATATTCCTTCACCGCTGTTTTCTTAAACTCTTGAAAATGTGATTCCATCTTTACAGTTCACTTTCCTTGAACATCCCTTTGTTACCCCACACCACTACCTAGGTCTACATTTCCAAGTGGACATTCTGAGCTGTGCTGTAACCCTCTGCATTAATCATCATTGTCTGCTTAAGATGCTCCCCGTTATCAGGCTATTCACAGGTGAGCAGTGAGTCAGCTTGTTCTCTCCCACCAGTTCTTCTGCATGTCTGAAGTTCATGGGGGAAGAAAGGAATTAAGTTGGGTTTTTAAATGGGAGAGTCTGATCGGGGGTGAAATTCAAAACTGGCCACGTGATTCATAGTTGTAGGCTATGGTGGTTATTAGGTGTTTGCTTAGAATTTTAAAGTTGAAAGGAATTATTGTTTTAAGTACAAAACATAAAAATCAGCCAAAAAGAACTGGCAGTGTGCCTAGATTGTTAGATCCCTGATTTTGAGAACTGGTTTTTATTTATTGTTGTTGTTTTATATGTAGCATTCTTCACGTAGTACACTTTTAAGCACATCACAATAATTAGCAGTGTATTATTATTTTGAGTGTTTAATTGAACATCTATTTACTGTGAGCCCAGCACTGTGGGAAATCCCAAAGTAAATAAAGTTTTAAAAATTACTGCCCTCAAAGAGTACATGATTTTTTTGGTGCAAAAACAGAGGTGTGTTTCAGGCCTGATGCTCTTTGAAAATACAGAGTACTTAATGCTACCAAGGAAAGTCAAGGAAGGGGTCAAAGAGGTGAACTTTAGGTGAGTTGTTTTTTTTTTTTTGCTGTACCAGGGATTGAACTCAGGACCTTGCACTTGCCAGGCAGGTGCTTGTGCCACTGAGCTATATCACCAGCGCTAGGTGAGTTTTTATAAAGACTATGGAGTTCATATGTGGACCTGAGCCCACATGTATATGTACTGTCAGCAGCCACTTCTGTTTCATATTCTCTGTAAGTCAGGCAAGCCTTGACTGCATAGATTATCTCATTTAATCCTGCCGCAATGCAGAGTATTTCTATATTATAGATGAAGAAGCGACAGTCCCGTGGCCCCTCAGCTGGTGAAAGTAAATGGGGATTCTAAGGTCTGTCTGCCTTTAAGACCAGTGCTCCAACCCAGGGACAGCAATTCCATCCCTGAGTAGCACTGCGGGCATACACGCCATGTAATGACTAAGAGGTCCAAGCAATAAGACAAAAATTGTTAGATGAGGATGTCAACCATGAGAAGTTAATAAAGAAGACAGGTACCTGAGGTACTTGAGGAAAGCAAAGGGAAAGTCTGCGGGTGGAGAACTGATTTAGAAAAGCCCTTCTCTTCTGTTCCACTGTGAAGAGGGCCGGGGCTGCATCAGTCAGTGTTATGGTTTGTGTATAGATATCCCCCCAAAGCCTCATGCAGTCATGGGGCAGGCTTCTAGAGTCTGTGATTGATTCATGGTCCAATGCTGGGATTGTGGGTATGAGTGTTACACCCGCGCTGGGGCGAGTAGCCTGCATACAATATAAGGGAGGGAAAGAGGCTTGCTCTTGCTACTCCTCTGTCTTGCTCTTGTTGGTTGTGCTGTTTTCCACTGCCATGAGCTGTTGCCCTGTGCCATGTGCCACTCTGCCTTGGAGCCAGCCGAGTATGGACTGAAACCTCCACAAACTGTGAGCTAAATAAACCTTTTCTGCCTTAACTTTGGAATTCAGGTATTCTGTCTCAGCAAGGAGAGAAAAGTAACTGAGACAGTCAGTGTTCTGCAGCTGTGACGAAATTCCTAAGACAAGTCAACGTGAAGGAAGAAAGGTTTGTTTGGCTCACGGTTTCCGGGGCTTCAGTAACTGGCCCCTTGGCCCTTCGGTCTGCGGCAGCACAGTTTATCATGGCAAGAGTGTATGGCAGAGGAAGTGTGTTCACTTTGTAGTGACATAAAGCAAAGAGAGGAAAGGTTCGGATCCCAACTTCCAGAGCACATCCCCAATGACCCAACTTCCTCCTACCAGGCTCACCCCCCAAAGGTTCTACCACCTCCCAAGAGCACCACAGGCTGGGGAGCAGGGCATCAGCACAGGGCCCTCAGAGGCATGTTCAAGATCCAACTATTGCAGGTGCCACACAGCTTTTAGAATGGTGCTGGGATTCAGTCGTGTAGAGTGTAGAGACAGAACCACCACTGTCTACCTCCCTCCAAACCCCAGTGCCTTTGCACAAATTCTGGCCCACAGGTTAGAAAGCTGGGGACAATTTGCTTTTAACTGCAGTAAAATATGTATGACCCAAGATTTCCCATTTTAGCCATTTTAAGTATACACATGGGTGACATTCATTGCGGTCACATTTTGTGCAACCTTCACCACCATCCCCAGAACTCTTCATCTTGCAGCGCTGGATCTCTGTGCCCATGACAACGCTCCCCGTCTCCTGTCCTCGCATCCCCTGGAAACCCCCATTCTCCTTTCGATCTCTTGAACGTGGCCACTCTAGGTATGTCATGTAGGCAGGGTCACACGGTATGTGCTTTATTGCTTATGGCTTATTTCACTCATGACAATGTGTTCAGGTTCATCCATGTTACAGTTGGGCTGGACTTTCTCCCTTTTCAAGGTTGAGTAATACCTCTTTGTGTGTACGCACCACGTTTTCTTTATCCATTTATCCACCGACAGACGCACGAGTTGCTTCCACCCCGCGGCAACTGTGCGCCATGCTACAATGAGCATGGTGTCTGGGCATCTCTTCCGGCCCCTGCTTCAGTTCTCTTCAGTATAGCTGCAGAAGTGAAGTGCTGTTACAGGGTCATACGAGACGCTGTTTTTAATTTTTTGAGGACTCACTATTCTGTTCTCCACAGAGGCTGCAAGGGTAACGTTGCATGGCTCAGTGCTGTCACTTTCCCACGGCTGCTCTGCCCGTCTGTGTCCCTCCCCACTCCAGGATTGAAAGCACCCCTTCCCCGGTGTGGAGAGGCGAACCTGCACGTCGCTACCTGGAACTGGCTCCCAGAAGCCCCACCACCAAGGCTGTGTTGCGGTGCTGGGGATTGAACCGAGGGGCGCTCTCCTGCTGAATGAGCTACATCCCTGGTGCCTTTTCTAAATTTAGTTTTTAAGCTTTGAGGCAAGGTCTCCCTAAGTTGCCTAAGTGGAACTGGAACTTGTAATCCTGCCTCAGTCTCCCGGGGTGCGGGGTCACAAGCGTGCACCATCGTGCCCAACTCTGGCAGGCAGAGCTGCACTTTCTAGACCCACTGGCCTTGATGCCGTTTCAGGACAAAGGACAGGGACAGTGCTTTCCTCTCCCTGCCCAAATCATGCGGACCTGCTCACTCTCCCCCCAACAGATTCTTCTGCGCTAGGATGATTTGATAAATGCCGAGCATTATCCTGTCACTCAGGAGCTCTGAGTTAGGGGGATACCTGCTCGAAGGAGCTATGGGATGAAAGGTGGCCAACTCACCTTCTCCACTCAAGTCACTAATGACAGCCACCACTTACTGAGCATGTGACCACGGACCAGGCACTGGATAGGACTTTACATACACTGTCACATTCTGTCTTTCCCGCAGTGCATGACGGGTGAGGAACTGGTCACATCCAGGCTAAGGAGCATTCCTGACACTACACCAGGAATGTTCTGTCCCCCAGGGCTAAGGAGAGGAAGAGGCTCATGATCTTGGGTGTCCTTCTGCAGGGACGGTTTTCGGCCAGCTAACCTCCCTTGTTTTCCCTCCTGCGTTCACAACCGAACTCCACACTGGAGACTAATGGATGAAGATAAGTCAGCAGCAGTACTGCTGAGAAAGCCAAGCAACCAGAGGATGTGAGCACAGCTCTTGCTCATAATCTCTGAGTTTCCTCGTCCCCTCTGCCAGGTCCAGACATCAAGGTCCTGCCCCCAGGTGAGGGCTGGTGTGTGGCATCAGCCCTGACCTGGCTACTCTCTGCAGTATCCTGGGTGGAAAGGTTAAAAGAGCTCGAACCTTCTGTGCAGTAACTAAGTTAGTAAATCAGGTTGGCCCGGTCACTGCATGTGCCCCGGTGGGTTTCTCACACCAGTCAGTAGAGGGTGGGGTGGAGGCAGGAACTGTTTTTGTGTAGAAGGTCCTCAAGGAAAAAAAACAAACCTAAAATGTGGAGAAAGGAATTTCCCTTCCTCCCTGGTCCCTCCTGAGAAGCCCTTGCTGAAGGAGGACCAAGAGGCGCTCTCAGCAGACTGAACACAGTCGCGCTTCTCCTGAACCTTGGAGGGACCTTGGAGGGACCCACAGCACTGCCTTCTTCAGTGCCTCAGAAGCACGAGCTCAAACCCTGGCTCCATGGCTGACTAGCTGTGTGCCCCTAAGTAACTCCTTTAACCTCTCTGAACTCCATTTTCTCCATCTACAAAATGAGGATGAAAGCCGTATCCAGAGTTGTTCCCTGGCTTTAAGGAGATGAAGAATGTAAAGCACAGAGAGTATTAAGCATTCGGCAACTATGAAGCGAAAGATTCTAACTCCTGAGATGCTAGTAAGTGTGCGTGGGGCTGGGGCCCTTAGACTTGGTGAGAGGTGGAAGTTGCCGTCCCTGGACACTCTCATAGAGGCGCTGGTGTTGTTAGAATACATCTGGGGTGGATGTTTTGAAGGGGTTAGAGTTTCAGCTGCTAGGCAGAGTTGGCTATCAGCAGAGTAAAAGAGGTCAAAGAGACCCTGAGAAGTTCCCGCTTGTGGGGAAGAACAGAATGTGGGTGTCGGCTTTGTTTGCAGGACTGAGAAACGGCCGGCCGTGTGGGCAGAGAGAGGTCTCTGTGGAACACTTAGTTTTGTTATGTTCAGATGCAGTGTGATTCCCTGTGGAAGGATGGACATGGAAGGAAATTTAGAGACCCCTGTCCCAATCTCACGTGTAACGTACTACAGGAGTGAGAATTAGAGTTGTGCGGCAGTGTCCCCATGAGGTGCACATGGTTCACGGTGGAGCTTGGGGTTAGAGCCCAGCCCCTCTCCGTATCAAACAAGATGAAAATCTGAACTCAGAAATATGTTCTATCCCAGGAGCTCCCAAGGAAAATGTTTGGTTTTTCTAAAGGAACTCACAATTACCAAATACCTATATGTGCTAAGATGATATCAGAGTCTTATATGGGCTGAAGTTTTGTTTATCCACCCAGTGCCAAGAGGAAGGTGCCACGGTCTGTCGCTTGACTGAGGAGGCAGTGACCTGGCCAGACCTGTCTCACTGGGAATAAGGGAGGTGGCAGCCCACCCTAAGTCTGTAAGACCCTGCAGAAATCCATTCATCTGAAGGCTAGCTTTACTTTCCTAAGAACTAAGTTGTTAGTGTTTTCTCCACTAAAAAAAAGAAAAGCATTGTATGTACAATATGAATATTCATTAATATTGACCCATTAATATTTTTTACCTTAATATTGTAACATATTACTAATGGTTTCCAGGCAGGCAGAAAAGATGCTTTTTAAAGAAAAATAAAAATCTGCTCCTCAGATTTATGCTAACTCTAAAGAGATAATAACCTCCTCAATTTAGCTTTTGATAGTCTTTTTAACAATACTAAAATAGACTTCATTTATAAGTTCTTCATGCAGATTTCAATAGTTATATAAAGTAGAAATAAAATGAAACCTTCAATGTTATTAGCCTCTCATACTGTATCTCCAAAATCTTCCACGGTTTATATTTATAATATTCTTTTATTTTAAACATATTTGCTCACTATCAAAAATATGGAGAATTTCAATAAAAATTCAAATAGTAAAACAAGGTCTGCCCAATTTTCCACCACCTGAGTGATACTACCTGTAATATTTCAGGGTGTGTTTTAATTAACAGACCACCATACTTTTTCAGAGCTGTTTTAGGCTTACAGAAAACTGAGTGGAAATTACACTGTTCAGACAGTCTTCCCCCACCCCTCTTCCACACTCACATACTAGTGTGGTACTCTGAGTGTGTGTGCGTGGCAGTTGTGATCCGTTACCACGAACGAAGTCCACAGTTCGTGATCCGCTCGCTGTCCTACATGACGTACACCCACTACAGTACCACCCAGAGTACAGTTCCGACGGTTGAAAACCACGCATCAAATTAATTTTGACTTTTCACTTTTTTCCTCTAAAAGCACTGGGCATTGTTCTTTGACTATAAAAGTAATACATGTTTATAAAATCGTGCTGGTGCATTATAACCACTCAAAGGCATCCTCTAAAAGACTACACTTTTTGAAAGAACACATTTGTTTTATGCCCTGCATTGGCTGTAGAACAGGAAATAATCATGGAAGCCGCAGGGCGCACAGCCCGGCACCACAGGGAGGGCTTCCCCTTTGCGGTTTTCACAAGAACTGGAGACAGGCCTGCAGCAGAGAAGGGCGGCGATCACGGAGACTGCGGGGTCGCCCGGCCCTGGGAGGCCGGTGGGTCGAGGCCCCCTCACCCTGTGCTTCTCTGCTCCAGGGCCTGGCAGCCGCAGAGCCCGCGCCTGGGGTGAACCGAGGCGGACGGCCCCTGCGACCCCGCCTGGGAGGGGCGGGAGGGTCGGGGCCCGTCTGATGGGTGTCGAGAGCATCTGGGGGTGCTGGGGCGTGGCATAGCAGGGCAAGCCTGTGAAGGGCCGAGCGTGGGATGTGGTTCTGGGAGAACTTCGGGAGCTCAGCCCCAGGCGCGCCAGAGTAGAGGGTGAGTCGTGCTGGGGCGTGGCCTGGGGTTAGAGGCGTGGCCAAAGGGTGCGGGAGGCGGGCCTGGGCGTGGCCTGAGTGAGCGCGTGGGGTGAGGGCGTGGCCTAGGCTAGGGGCGTGGCCTGGCGTAGTAGGGAGTGGGGGCGTGGCCGAAGTGCTGGAGTCTTGACCAGGAGGTGTGAGCCCAACTAGGGCGTGGCCTAAGGTGAAGGGGCGGGCCTCAAGGCGGGGGCGTGGCTCCGAGGAGCGGGCTGGGGGCGTGGCCGGGGCGGGCT
>NW_004955497.1:4345843-4359578 GCF_000276665.1 Chinchilla lanigera | reverse complement strand
GCGGCCGCGGAGCCCGGGCACACGCCCCTCCTCCGCGCGCCCCAACGGCCCGGCCGGCCGCGAGCCCGCGAAACTCCGCGGAGCTGCTGCTCAGCCCCGGAGAGCGACGCCGATGAACGGAAGAGTTAGTTCGAATTTATTCGCACTTGTTCCCGCGGCTTCTCAGAGCCGAATCTCACTGGCCGCCCACCCCGCCCCTCTGCCGCGCGCCTCATCCCCCTCTTTTCCCCCGTTAATCCCTCCGGATCTGCCAGTTCTTTGCCTTCCTTTATTCCTCTTGCTCACGGGCACAGAAATTTCACCCCGTTTTCATTGTTGTTCTCTTTCCACTGCATTATTTTTTCACTTTTCCTCATAAAAGTCCCCTTTCTCTTTCTGCCTTCCTTCCCCCGCCCCCTTTCAAACTTCCTCGCTGCATTGTTCTCCGGGTGCCTGTTAATTATGCACCCCACCAAGCGCCGCCGAACCTTGTTCCCTGCCCTTCCCCCATCTCCACGGCCTCCAGCCCGAGGTCGCCTTTCTTCTTATCTTGTTTTAATTTTCATCTACCTCCTGTGGTCCAGACCGGCCGCCCTCCTCCTTCCTGCCTGATTTGTGCTCCTGTGCTGGTGTGCGTCTCTTCCTGCTCCCCTGCTGTTTCTTCCACAGGTACTTTTCCCCCTTTTACCTGCTTCTTTCAGACAAGTGCTTTCCCCGGGCAGCCTGCCGCCTCCCTCGCAGCACACCTGGCCTCAGGTCCCTTTGTGGCTTTTTACAGTCCCTCGGCATTGCTAGGTTTCTTTTCCTCCTTTCCAATCCGCCTTGCATTGCCTGGCCGCCGTCTGTATTGCACAACGTCTGGAGGGAAGACTGGAGGCTGGGGGAGGCTGCGTTTCCCGGGGAGGAGGGGGGGGGGCTGGGTCTAAGGACCTCCCCATCTGCCACTGTTTTGGTTTATATCGGTATTAATTAATACGATATTAATTAGTGCTTGAGTAGCATTTACCAAACACTAGCACTGTTCTAAGGCCTTGTGTTCAGGAATCCTCATTTTAAATCCTCACATCCCTGTAACATAGGATCTATTATTGGCCCCATTTTACAGCTGAGAAAGGAGGGACTCAGAAAAAGTAGGCAGTAAGAAACAGGCTGAGTTTCTCCTGCTTTTCTTGTGCTTGCGTAACAGTAGAAGCCCCTTTCTCACCAGGCACCCGCAGCCTCTGTGCCATTGAACCTCTTCAACTCAGACCTGGAGTCCAGCTGTGAAAATGAGGTCAGAGTTTGACCTGTTGTGTTTAGTCTGCAGTGTACACTAGGCAGGGCGCGGATTCTGCGCCTGGAGAGCGGTGTGTGGGGAGACTGAGTGGCTGGAGACCAGGAAGAAAATGTCACATAAAAGGCCGTTGCCAGCCACCTCCTGGGCTTTGAAAGTTTGGTTTCACTTTAGCTGGATGGACCTTGGGGTCACCGAGAGCCCAGTGATTTTACAGTCTTGTTGATTTCTGTTTCCTTGTGCAATCTTGAGGCCTTGAACAAACATCTCCCTGTTAGTCTTCACTCTCCTAATAGTTGGAGGCAAGTATTTCTACTTTTACAGATACGGAGGCAGAGTGTGGGTGAAGTTGCACACATGGATACCCGGAAGGGACCTTCCACTCCACAGTCAAGGAAACAGTGGCCCAGACAGAGAAGCGAAGGGACACATCCAAAGGGAAGAAGCAGGACTGCAGATCCCACAGCTGCAGGGCCGTGGTGTTCTGACTGCACCCAAGGCTTGATGCCTGACCTGATAACTTTGTGGGTTGACTGCTCCACCACCTGTTGAAAGCGTCTCAGCCGTCTTTCCTTGCACCTTCTTGAGCTGAGAAGCATCGGAATGATTCATTTAGAGTAGAAATCATCAGTGGTTTTCCTTCTCTTTTTTGCCTGAAAGCTTACCATTTGTATAAAGTTTGCTTTTGAGGCATGTAATGGTGTAATTGGGATCATAACATCATAGACGTATACATTTGGATGCTTTAGGAAGAACTGTTATTTCCAAAACACCAAGGAGGAACACCAAAGGTACACGGCTGTCGGGAGGCAAACCATATCCTACGTGGGAATTTGAAAATCAGTGACTGGAATGCGTAATTGTCTCTCGCCTTGGCAGGGGGAAATACATCAACACAAAGCGGGTACACGATGTTTCCCCATCACAGATCCAGCGGCAGTGAGGAGGACAGTGAGTAAGGCAGAGACCGAGGGCTGCTGCTTCTGTTGGCCTCTGCATGCCTGCACCCTGCTCTGATCCCCAGCATTGTCAGGGAGCCTGGAGCAGGCCATTGACCCAGGACACCCAGCTCCTCCCAGATCAGCTTCTCTGGAGAGAGTTAAATCCTGCTGTCCTGACTTCACAGTTCTCGTAGGTTTCTAGAATGCCCGGGTGGCCCGGTGGTTCGGTGAGAGTCGTAACTGAGCGGCCCATTGCTCCTAAGTGGCACAGAGGCCCAGGAGGCACTCATGCCGAAGCCCATCATCCGCAGCAGGACAGAGGCTTGAGAGCAGGGCTGCTGGCTCAGGATGTCCCTGTGCATCCCTCTGTGTATCCCCTCAGAGCCCTGCACAAGATTCTTGCCTGCTGAGCTGAAGGAAGAGCCCAGGAGGAGAAAGCAGGACCCTGGAGCTGAGGACCGCAGAGCTGCAGGTCTCTCCCTGGCCCTCTCCCAGTGTGGATGTCGCTGTCTGTGCCGTACGAACCCAGGGGGCAATGGGAAGCTGCCGAATGCCGAGAACAGGCACCCCCTTTCCATGTGTGTCTTGGTTACTTTTCTCTCGTTGCTGGGACAAAATACCTGATGCCCAAAATTAAGGAAGGAAAGGTTTATTTCGCTTGCAGTTTGTGGAGGTTTCAGTCCATACTTGGCAGGTTACAAGGCAGAGTGGCACATGGCAGAGGGCTGCAGCTCATGGCGTGCAAACACAGCAAAAAGCAACAAAACACAAAAGCCAGAAATGGCCGCAAGCAGCCTCTTGCTCTCCCTAACGTATGCAAACTATCCGCCCCAGGGCGGGTGCAGCTCTCACACCCATAATCAATCAAAATCTAAAAGCCTGCCCCATGACCGCATGAGGCTTTGGGGGGACACACAGACACAAACCATAACAACGTGGTTCTGAGAATCTGCCGTGGGTGGGATGGCAACAGTGTCGGGTACAAGTGATGACCCATCCAGTGGTCCTGCCGTTAGGACATCTCAGTAGCCAGGACCTTCAAGGACTCGATTTCCTGGTCAGGAAACCCTTCTCCCCTTTCCCTGGAGCAGAGGCCCTGAGTGTCCCTGGGGACATGTGAAGCTGACACACGGTAATTTCAGGGACCATGTGACTGCCTCAGATGGTCTCCCTCTCACTCGTACCTCATTCTCTGGAGTCAGCACAGGACTGGGGCACTCGAAGAGTCTCTGGGACAGGGAAGAACTTGCCTGTCCCCTCATCCCCTGTTAACAGGGAGACAGTGTTTCCCCGGACCGGCAAGCTGTCCCCAGGGAAAAACAGAACACAGGCCTGCACTGCCAGGCTGGACTGTTTCGGTGGGCCTCTGTCCCAAAGGGCGGTCTTCCTCAGGCCTCTCACTGCCCTGCCCTCTTTTCCTTCTTCGGCCCCTCCTGGGCACACCCTCCTGCCCAGCACGCCCACTGCAGACCAGCAGCCTCCCGGGACTCTGCTCACATCTGGAGCAGGTGCCAGAGGGAGGGCCAGGCCCAGCCTCCACTGTCTGATAACAGCCCGGCGGGCGGCCTGCGGGGAAGCATGTTCCTGTGTTGCAGATCGGAGTTTTGATCACTGCCTTTCTGTTGTGTGTGATACGACCAGAGAGTGGCCTGTTCTGTTTTGAGGGTCAAAACTACAATTGTTTCATTAAACAGGTTTCTAAGATCAGGTCTCGGTATTCAGCCACCAAGTGTGCTAGAGATGGTGATAGATAAACGGACCCTGAGGCATAAACAGCTCAGTCAGGTGCTTTTAAACCCATTCTGCGTGTGCTGGGACTGTCCCTGCAGTAGGAAACAGCCACTGCTTCCGAAATGCACTGTTGCTGCCCTGGGTGACGGGGTGATTGCTCCTCTATAGTCTATAAACTTCTTTCCAATGCATGGCCTGCCCCGTTGTGGAGTTCTGTGGAGTCTCTATGTAGAGAGTGCTGGCACAGGTGTAAGGGTGATGCCTTTTGTGCTGGTTTGTTCTGCCGTGTACAGAACACTTTTTTTTTCTGGTTTTTTTTTTTTTTTTTTGGTTTTCTCCAGTACCGGGAACCGAACTCACAACCTTGCGCTTGCCAGGCAGGCGCTTTGCCGCTGAGCTAAATCCCCAGCCCCTTGTACAAAACACTTGCTGAGTATCTTTTATGTGCCAGGCCGTGTGTTAGACCGAAAAGCAATCGGAAACAGCCTCATTTTTATGAAGACGCTGCACATCCTCGCGCAGTGGGAGAGGCGGAGTGCAGAAAGCTCAGTGGTGAGCAGGGCAGTGAGTGTAGAGGTGGCTTCTGCTAGGGGTGTCAGCAGAGTGCAGGTGAGGCCTAAGCCCAAGGAAAGAGAGCAGGCAGGGCAGGGGCTGAGGACGGAGGCACTGCAGCCTCTGGCAGCTGCGTAAGCAGAGCTGGGATGCGACTCCTGTTCGCTAGGGCCTCACCTCCCATCTTGTCAGTGTAAGCCAGTCTGTGTCCGGAGGGCATGACTCTAGCATCACCACCTAGGAACTTGTTAGGAGAGCAAACTCCAGGCCCCGCCTGCACCCCAGAGATCCTGTATTAGAAACGCTGCAAGTGCACCCCAGCAGGCTGAGCGCTCACAAGCCTCCAGCGGATTTCCACGCACAGTGCCGTCAGAGCCGCTGTTGTAGAGCTCCTGGTTCCAAGAGGTCCCGATAGCTGCTCCTAGTTTTAGTTTTTTAGGTTTCATTTGTTGATTTATTTTTGTGGTGCTGGGACCTCACGCAGCTAGGCAAGTGCTGTACCGCAGAGCCGCACCGCAGCTCCTGAATAGCTGTTCTCCTCGCGGCGGGAACTCCTGTGCGGTTGGGTTGGACGTGGTTTCCCTCAAGTCAGCAGGCACCCACACTTCCTGCGTCTCTTCTCCAGGGCGCATCTTTACTGTCTTCTGCGCACCCTGCTTCGTGTCACTGCACCCGAAAGTTCTGCCTTGCTTCCATAGCGCCTCCTGCTGCCAGGGTTTCCTGGTGTTCAGCAGTCGTCTGGTAGCGAGGGTTGTCTCTGCTCTTCACCAACTGTGTGACCTTGAGCGGGCCTTAACCTCGCCGTGTCTTCGTCACCATATCTGAAACATACGGATAGTTCGTGCCTTAGCTGGTGTCTTAGTTTGTTCCTGCTTCTGTAACAGAATACTACCACAGATTGGGTGATTTATGAAGTGCTAAAGCTGGAGAGGCCAACATCAAGGCCCAGATATTTGACGTTTGGTGAGTGCCTTCTTGCTGTGTCCTCCCATGGCAGAGGAGATGGAAGGGTCAGTGGCTCTGTGAAGCTTCTGCAAGGGCCTCAATCCCATTCACCACAGCAGAGGCCTCGTGGCTTAATTGAACTTCCCCAAGGCCTCGCTTGCTGTCACCTTGGAGTTTACGGCCCAGTGTAGACGTTTTGGAGGGACACATGCATTCAAACTATAGCAGTGAGACTGATGACGACAAGCACCTGACTGTCCTCTTTATCCTGTGCCAGCTGGAGCGGTGGGGCGGGGGTGGCCAACAGCTCTCCCGGCCCTCCCCCTTGCTTCCCTTTGCTCCCTGTCATCCCCCACCAGGGCGGACTGGGCCACCTTGCCGCAGTGTCCTTCTGGGTTACTTTGCAGCCACTGTCTGAGCTGTTTATCCGGAAGTGCAGTGTGGCTGTCAGCCCTGGTATCTCTCCCTCACTCCTGCCCCCGCCAGACACTGCTGCCTCTTTGAAGAAGTGGCAGGGAAAACCACCTCTCAGGCGACAGAGACCATACTCTGATTGACATGTAACCCTCTGAAGATTCCCCAGTTGCCACCCTGGCATTTTTCAGAGATGTAGGGGCTGTCCGTCAAACAGCAGTGTCACAGCTTTCCCCGGCCCTGCCACCATCCTGGACACCCCACACCCATCTAGAAGGTGTCTACCCTGACTGCAGCAGGCTTGCATTGAAGTGGTAGAATTGAGTTTGGACCAGTCAGTAGGCTCAGACCAGAGGCTTGAGTTTAGATCAGTTTGGGCCAATGAACACTTTCTAACTTGGGCCCTCACGGACCTGCTGTGGCTGCCTAAAAAGCACCCTTCTACTATCCCTGAGGTTGGTCTAGGAGCACTAGCTCTGCTCTCCGGACCCCCTGTGCTACAGCACAGGCCCTGGCCCGATCAAGCCTCAGGCCTGTGGTTGGTAAATCTGCTTGTGACTTATTTCTTGGGTAGCACGGGCTCAGAAGACCCTGTAAATCTACTTGCGATTCTTATCCTGAGGAGTGAGGGCGTGGTAGCCACTTAGAAGAAAAAGCTATGAACAGTAGGGGCTGTTAGCCTTGAAGAGCTCACAGAGACCAGCAGCTGATGAAGGTCAGAGCCAGAGACCAGCAACTGGCAGAACTGACCAACAGCACGTGGTAGGAGCTGGTGCTGAAGGGAGGCAGCCGGCGCTGAGCAGGGATGGCCCCCTGCAGTGACGGGTGTGGACAGGGCATGGGGGCACCTGGCAGAGGCACATTTTGCCAATTCATGATTTCCATCAGGACCAGGCAAAAAGAATATGGCAGAAGTGCCCGTCTCTCAGCTAAGAGGTTGAAAAGCCTCACTGCGTGTTGGAATTGCGGGGAGCAGGGGATGTCTTTGAAAAAATAGATGTCTACTCCCCTCCGCCTAAAGCTGTGACTGGTTTGGGGCATGGCCTAGGCACGGGGTGTTTGAGAGCGCCCCACATGCAGTTCAGTCTGGGGGCCGTTGTCACAGGCTGGAGTGAGGATGGGGTGGGTTGGTTTTGAAAAGAGCTTAGGAGAGTGTGCATGGCACGCGGGAAGTGCTGAAGCCTGTCTGGCGATGGAGGCTGTGATGGTTTTGTGACAGGCAGCGGCAGCAGTGGCACCAATGTAGTCGTGAAACATGGAGTTTGCTCCATGTTTTTGTTTTTGTTTTGTCTTTTTGAGACAGGGTCTCGCTATGCAGTTCAGGCTGGCCTTGAACTCACTTTGTAGCCCAGGCTGACATCAAACTCACAGTGATCCTCCTGCCTCAGCCTCCCAAGTGCTGGGATTACAGGCGGCGCCACCACTCCCTGCCTGTCCCGTATTGAACCCGTCTCAGTTTGCAGTTTTCCTGGAGGCCCTCTGTTGTGTGCTTAGAGCTGGGACGCGACGGCGTGGATCTCCACGTTTAATTCTGTGAACATCGTCGCAGGGCAGGGGTTCAGAGGACGAGGCCGCGAACAGCGTGCAGGGGCACA
This sequence comes from Chinchilla lanigera, assembly GCF_000276665.1. Lineage (NCBI taxonomy): Eukaryota > Metazoa > Chordata > Mammalia > Rodentia > Chinchillidae > Chinchilla > Chinchilla lanigera. The sequence goes on along the minus strand of NW_004955497.1, from coordinate 4,352,148 downwards.
AACGGCGCCGCGCTTCGCAGCGTGGATGGGAACGTTCATGGCACCGGGACCTGACGTTCTGTACCTTCCGTCGGTGCTCGTCTGTTACTGAATGCCAGTTTTCTAGTACACGCCTCCATCTCTAGACCTAGCCTCCCTTTGGCAACCGATCTGTCTTCTAGGTTTAAATGCCATTGTGCTATAAGTTATGTATTTGTAAACATTATTTGGAAAATATATAATTTTTGCATATCTTAACCTGTCATATGTATTTATTCCACTTTCTTGAATTGTTTTATATAGGAAATGTTGATTAGCACCTGTTTTGGACCAGACGGTAGGTTAGCAGTTTTATCCCTTTTGGTGTGGTGGGTAGGACAATGTATTTTTCTCTGCCCACATGGGTGAAATATATCTGTTTTGTTTTGTTTTGTTTTGTGCTGGGGATGGAACCCGTGCATGCTAGGCACACTCCGGCTCTAAACTGCATCCCCAGCCCTTTGTTTGTGACTTACATTAGTAGTTTTTTTTTTTTTATAGCTGTCCTGTGTGGTGATATAATTATCCAACTTTTAATAATAGAACATCTGAAGGACATTTTTCATGTTGGCTTCATGAGTCTTCTTTGAACCCTGCTGAGATTAATTAAATCAGGCCCCATGCAACAATTATCCTAAAATATCCTGACAAGTTATTAAAACCGAGTTTACTCAAAACCATAAGATCTGAGTAAGTAAGTGACCCATAGCACAGTACCCTAGGAAAGAAACCGCCCATCCAGATTGAGTTCTGCTGGTTTCTGTGTTGTTTGGGTGCAGAATCCGTGCTGGCAGTGTGGTCAAATTAATTATACAAATGAGAAATGTGTGAATTCTTACTGGGTTTATGATTTCTTCTCTCTCTGTGGAAAAGTTAGATTATGTTTTTGACTTGGGCTTGGTTTGGTTTGGTTTTGATTGGTTTATTTTGTTGTGGCAGTAACGGATGTTTACGGTTAGACCCGCTCTAATACATTTACATGTGTATTGCCAAGGGAAGAATTGATTCACTGTATTTGTTCTGCTGCCCCATTAGAGAGCAAGAATCCACCACTGGGGAAACTTTTGTGCAGCCGGCACACAGGCCGCTCAGTGTTATGGTAAAGACTGGCCTCCATTGTGTGGTTGTAGCCATTATCACTCGCCTCACCCCGGACTGAATAGGGTTTAGAAACACAGGCCTTCAAAGGAAGGGACCTTGCTTAAATGTTCCGTGGGTACTTCTGAAATAACATCCCTCCAACCCGCATTTGAAACAAAGGAGGGGAAGGTTATATTAATATCTGCAGGCTTAGTTATAGCTAAAAGGAGTGCGTATTTCTGTGAGAAAGGTTTAATTTTAATTTAAAAAACTGGAGGCTAAGGACTAATCCAAAATATGCCTGGAAAAATAAATGCAATATTCTTTAAGATGATGTGTTTCAAGATCTGCCAGGCGTGCTTTCTATGCTTTCTCTACCTTTGGCCTTTCTAAAACAAATCTGAAATCCCCAGAGGGGACTGCTGGGCTCATCTTACTGCTGATGCTTCTCGTTTTACCAGGTTAAGCTCATCCCTGGCGTGGCGTCTCTCCAGGTGTCCCCGGGCCACTCTGCCGGAACTGTGAGTTCCTCTGCTTCCTAGAAAAGGACAGGTCTCTTCCGCCTGTGATGTTCTCCCCGTTCCAGTTCTTGACCGGCACCCGTGGGGGATGCGTGTGTGTGTGTGACGGAGCCAGAATGATGTGCTTTGCTGCACCCCGGTGCGGTGACAGGGGACAAGGTGCCAGCCACAGCCAGCTCCCCTGTGAGCCCCAGTCGGAGCTCCTGGCTGTGCCGTCTGAGTAAAACAGGGGAATTCTGAATGAGAAAAGGGGAAGTTTCGTTGGAACGTTTCATTTTTTTCACAGCAAGTCATGGCAAGGTATGAGGAGGCTGAACTGGTGGAACTGATCAGCTGTTCGGCTTATATTTGTATAGTCACATATTCCTCAATGACAAGGATGCTACGATCTTCACTGATATATGACAGCAGGACTTGCGGGCATCGGGTGTACGTACACGTCCCAGATGTCTGCGATGTCACGAGGGGATACGGTCTTCTGGGGCAGTAGGTTAGCAGTTTTATCTAGCAGTTTTATTTGCACTTGTTGACTGAAATGCCATGTGGCGCCTGGTGCACCAGCAGCAGCCTCATGTCTCATGTCCGTGGAGTCTTGCGGTCGCACCCGTGTCTTTGTCCTTGATTTAATCCTGTGTTTTGTTTATCATGGCTCCAGAACAGCCTAGGTCAGTGGTGGCAAACCTGCGGCACTAGGGCTGCAGCAGGCTGTTTGTATCGCAGAAAGCTGTAAAGGTTCGCCATCGCTGGCCTGGCGCTCCCTGGCTACACCACTGGGTTTGTGTGGGTACCCCCTGTGACGTTCCCAGGGTGACGAAGCCCCCTAATGACTCATGTATCCCCATTATTAAGGGACACATGACTGCGTTTCCCAGGGCAGTCCTCGCCCACATCAACTCTGCGGATGTTGAGTGCCTGAAGGCAGACACCTTCTCTGGACTCAGCTCTTGAAAGCTCCCGGAGTGTGACACCGGGGTGCTGGCCGGCTGTAGGGGGCGCTGCTGGTGACCTGAACCCCCGAGGCCCGGTCTCTGCAGTAACTCAGGCAGTGCTCAGCTCTGCGTTCTTGCCTCACTCACCTTGTCTGTGAATCTCTGCTGAATGAGAAGAGGAGGGAAGAAAATCTCCTCCAGAGACTAGAATCTTATACTTGCAAAGAGATGGGGCTCAGAAGTGAGAGGGAGCAGGCTCAGCCAATCCCTGCCCTCCCTGCCATCCAGCTGCCCTGCCTGCATGCTGCCTGTGCAGGGCCCACTCAAAATCAGGGAAGCACTCAGGGCCCAGCACGCTGGATACTGCCTTCTGACACAGACTTCGTCTTGCAGAAGAAAGCAAGGGTTTCTTCGATCCTGATTTTTAGTACGACCTCTTCAAAGTGCTCACCCTTAATCGGCTCTGACCCAGAAACTTTCCGGCAGTATGCAAAAGTAAGAACGGTTTAACACTGCAAGGTCGCATCTGCAAGTTTACCGCACTGCAGGCCGCAAATGCATACAGGTGGATGGGTCAGACTCTGTGTGTTAGGTGTCTGTCCATTACTGTAACAAAATACCTGAGATAACCAGCTCCTAAGGAAGAAAGGTTTATTTTGGCCCCAGGGTTCAGAGGTTTCAGTTCCTTGTTGGCTAGCTCTGTTGCTTTGAGGTTTATGGTGAGGGAGTACGTGGTGGTGGGGCAAAGGAAGAGAAAGGAGGGGCCGGGGTTCCAGCGTCTCCTGCGAGGGCACCTCTGCTGTGCCTGCCCTCTACTAGGCCCATGTCCTAAAGGTTCTACCACCTCCCCCCAGTGGCAGCACAGGCTGGTGACACTCACGCTGTAGCCCTTACAGTGCCGGAAGCACTGCCTTCGTGTATCTGATTTGGCAGCAGAGTTCCCTATGTTCCCGTACTAGAACATCTGAAGGAAGTTTATCACACTGACTTCCTGGGGTCTCTTTTTAAACCTGCTGAGATTAATTAAATCAAACCCCATGCAACAGTTATTCTAGGCTGGGGATATAGCTCCGTGGCACAGCGCCTGCCTGGCAAGCGCAAGGTCTTGAGTTTCATTCCCAAAAAAACAGTTATTTTAAAGCACAGCAGCTCATTAAATTTATATACAAGTTGGACCACTGATTTGAATCATCCAAGTAGATGATTGTATTTTTGTTGATGTCCTACTATAGGAGTTTAATATCCTTTTAAAAAAATTTTTTTTGAGACAGGGTCTTGCTCTGTAGTCCAGGCTGACCTTGAACTGACTGTGTAACCCAGGCTGGGCTCAAACTCTCAGTGCTCCTCCTGCCTCAGCCTCCTGAGTGCTGGGATTCAGGCATGCACCACAACACCTGGTCCATCCTTTTTAAATTGCTGTGGGTGGACACGAGTAGCACCTTTCGGCTTCTCCATTCTGAGACGGTGAATCTCTCAGGGAAGGAGGAGCTGCCTGTCTCAACTAGGACAGCTTTGTTTGCTAGGCTTTCTTGGAAAGTCACCTCTGTCACATCTTCCCTGTACACAGTGCGTCTCTCCTGTTCCAGGTTGGGGCTTTTGAAGAGCACGGAGTCAGTGGGAGCACTTTTCTTCTGAGATGAGGATAGTGCATATCCGTGGGCTTCGGTCTGGGCTAAAAGGGCCTTGTGAATGGAGACGGGTTCAGCACAAGGGTCCCCGGCCCTTGACACCCTGGACGAGGACAGCCGTCCACTCCGGTGCACTTCCCGCTCAGCGCAGGAGTGCTAGGGTGCGCCCGAGTCCTCACTGAGAGAGAGCTGAAGTAAACAGAAACAGCCTCCAAAGTAGTGCCAGAGTCACTGCTCTTGCCAGAGAACCACCTTTTTATTTATTTATTTATTTATTTATTTGGTTTTTCTCCGGTACCGGAAACTGAACTCACGACCTTGCTCTTGCCAGGCAGGCGCTTTTGCCGCTGAGCTAAATCCCCAGCCCCCAGAGAACCACCTTTCAGGTAGTTTATTTTGTTTGGTGCTGGGGGCGGAACCCAGGACCTTGTATGTGCGGGGGAAGTGCTTCACCGCTGAGCTGCACCCCAGCTGCAACGATGTGACTGCTTTACAGAGAACTGGATGCCCAGTAACCAGCGTTCCACATGCGGGCTTGTCCTCTTCCTTCCAGAAACTCGCCACCGCGGGGTTAGTGTGGGACATATTTCTTATGAAATTTCAGGTGGAAAGATACTTTCTCATTGGGCAGATGCTGCAGCTTTGGCCTCATGAGATCGCAAGTCATTCTTTTTTTTTTTGATACAAGGTCTCACTATGTAGTCCAGCCTGGCCTTGCACCCACTATGTAGCCCAGACTAGCCTTGCATTCATGGTGATCCTCCTGCCTCAGCTTCCCAAGTGCTGGCATTGCAGGTGTGTACCACCATGCCAAGTCCAGAAGACCCTCCTTACTGCTAAGCAGATCTGGGCAGCCTTAGCCCACAAAGGAGATCGCTCTTTGCCGCAGAGTAAGAACATGCTCAGAAAGCAGTGCCCCTCGGCCACACCACGTATTCAGCACAGCTATGTTTGCAAGAGGTGAGGGAAGATGTTGTGGTAGGGACCCTTCTCTCAAAACCTGCAGGGCAGATCTGGCAGCAGCTGTCTGCCCTCCACAAGGGCTTCTCATGCCAGCTTTAGGTACCTGCAGTCAACTTCTGAAAATATTAAATGGAAATTTCCAGAAATAAACAGTTCATATGTTTTAAATAACTTTTTTTTTTTTTGGCCTTTTGAGACAGGGTCTCGCTATGCAGCTCAAGCTGGCCTTAAGCTCATTTTGTGGCCCAGGCTGGTCTCAAACTTGCAACCGATCCTCCTGCCTCAGCCCCCTGAGTGCTGGGATCATGGGCATGTGCCGCCACACCTGGCTAAATAACTTTTTTGATAGTATGTTTTTATAATTGTTTTATTTTATCATAGTCATTGTTATTCTCCCATGCCTAATTTATAAGTTAAACTTTGTCAGAGACATGCATGTATAGGAAAAAAACTGTATGTGTGGAGTTCAGAACTGCCCAAAATGTCAGCTGTCTACTGGTGTCACAGAGCATCCCTCCTACGGATAACAGTACCCGGCACTGCTGAACAGGAGTCCGTCCTACTTCTCTCCTACTGTGTAATGCAGGTGGCAGCGGGATGCTACAGGGGCTGGGCGAATGGAGAATGGTCTCAAAGGAAATGCCATAGAGGGCTGGCAATTACAAACAGCCTGCTGGGAGGGGTCCATGCCTCGGTGGATGACTGAGGGATCTCAGAGTCCCACATTTGTCTTTGGTTTTCTTACTGAACCTGTATTTCAGGGTAAGGTTTGGATATTTGGGAAGAGGTCTCTGTAAAATAACTTTGAACTTCTAGATGATGAGCATGCGCCCATCACAGTGACTGCTGTGTGCAAGGCAAAGATATGATGTATAGATTGTTTTTTTAGCTGCAGTGATGTTGGTAAAAGTCAACATCTGACACAAAAGAGGCAAGCGCTGGCAGAAGAAAGTATGGATCAAAAGTTAAGCCAGTGTGTAATGGTACCAGCGAAGAGCTCAGAACCCTTAAGGAGAATTCTGAGATGAGTTAAATTTCACAAAATTTATTAGATTAAGAAAAAGGCTCTAGAATGAGCAGCATGCTGGGCTCGAGTGGGTTCAGAATGCCCCACCCTACTGCATCTGCAAGTTGTATTTATAACTAGAGGAAAGGAAGTGACACGC
>NW_004955497.1:4336827-4344055 GCF_000276665.1 Chinchilla lanigera | reverse complement strand
AACCCTCCTTCTGGGCGCCTACGGGGCAGGGGCACTTTTGCCTTTTATAAAGATGGTCTGATCACTTGGCAACCTGTGATTGACAGAAGGGCAACCAGCTGTAATGGCTGACATTCAGCTGTTACAAGAAGATACTCTTAAAATTAGTTTGTTTTTGTTCATATATTGTCAAAATGCAGTTTCCTGCAACAGAGGTAGCCCTTGGCCAAATTTTATCCCTCAAGTATGGAAAGGGACTCAGGCCAAACTTATTAACCTTTTTTTCTTTCTCTTGAAATTCTTCAGAGAGATTGCTCAATTTCCCCTGATGATTACATCTTACAAAACCATAATACAATGCAGCAACCATGATCTTGACATTGATAGTCAAGATACAAAACACTTACATTACTACAAGGGCCCTTCCTTCTGTATATAATTTTGTTATTTCAAAAATATAATTTCAGAATGTTTGAGGTTGACTCTTTTTTTGAACCAAGGTATTGCTATGTATAGTTCAGACTAGCCTTGAACTCACCATTTAGCCTAGCTGGGCTAGGACTTGTGGTGATCCTCCTGCCTCAGCCTCCCAAGTGCTGGGAGTTGACTTTTTTCACTTAACATCAATCATCCTCTGAAGAGACTAATCCCTTTTCAGATATATGGCCTGCAAATATGTTCTTTAACCCTATAGCTTGTCTATTTAGACTCTTTACTGGGTCTTTTCAGGTTTTTAATTTTGATCAGGTCCAGTTCATGAAGTTTTCCTTTTATACAGATCATGTTTTGGTGTCAAGTGTAAGGACCTGCCTAGGCCTAGATCACCAAGATTACCTAAGTATCTTTTTCTAATAGTTTTATGGTTTCACATTTTAATTTAAATCCATGATATCCATTCAGGTTAATTTTTGCAAAAGGTGTGAGATTTAGTTCAGGGTTTTTGTTAGGGCCTGTATGTGTCCCATTGTTCCAGCACCATTTGTTGAAAAAGCTGCCCCTCCTACATTTAATTGTTTTTGCTGCTTTGTCACAAATCAGTTGGTCTTATTTGTTATCTGTCCTGTGTTCTTTGTTCTGTTCCACTGGTGTGTGGGTACATGTCAGACAACATCACAGTCTCGATCACCATACCTATCAAAATCTTGAAATCAGTAAACTGATTCTTCCCATTTTCAAAAAATTTTAGCTATCTTAGCTTTCTTCCCTTTTTATATAAATGCAAGAATAATCTCTGCATTTACAAAATAATCTTGCTAGTCTGGGATAGGAATTTTGGGGAGAATGGATATCTTTACTATCTTAATTTTTTTCCATCAATGAACATGGTTTTGTCTCATTTATTTTGATCTTCTTTCATCAGCATTGTGTATTTTTTCAATCAACATAGTATTGTCTCATTTATTTTGATCTTTCATTTCTTTCATCAGCACTGTGTCATTTCTAGCATAAAATTCCTGTACATATTGTGTTAGATTTACACCTAAGTATTTCATTTGTCTGAGTAGTTTTAAAGTGTATGCAGATTTAGTTTAGGTGTTTGCATGTTCATTGCTAGTATATAAAAATATAATTTTTTTATGTTTAGGTTATATCCTGCCACTTTGTAGAGCTCATTTGTTGATTTCTTTTGTAGATTTTTAGGTATTTCCTATAGAGGAAATCATATCATTTTCAAATTGGGATAGTTTTAGTTCTCCTTTCTAATTTATATGCATTTTATTTCTTTTTCTTGGCTTATTGCACTGGCTATAGCATTCCTATCTTTCACTATTAAGCGTAGTGCTAGCTGTAGGATTTTTTTGTAGATGCTCCCTGAGTTAAGGCAGTTCTCTTCTATTTCTACTTTCCTGAGGGTTTTTTTTTTTAGGGGATGATGAAGAATGGGCATTGAATTTTATCACATACTTCTTCTGTATCAATTTATAGAACCATATGACTTTTCTTGTTTAGCTTGATAATAATATACTAGATTGTATTGATTAATTTTCAAATACTGAAGTGATTTCTGGGTCTCTGGAATCAATCCAAATGGAATGAGATCCATTTGACCCATGTATATTATTATATATTGAATTTTATCCTATTTTATTAAGTGTTTTTGTGTCAATATTCCTGAGTAACAGTGATCTGTAGTTTTCCTTGGTGTATTATTTTAAATCTGGTTTTGGCATCAGGGTAATACGTGATTTATAAAATGAATCAGGAAGTCTTCCTTCCTCTTCTGTTTTCTGGAAGAGACATAGAGAATAGTTAAGTTTTCTTTAAACATTTGATAGAATTCTCCAGTGAACCGTCTTGGCTACTATTGAAATTACAACTTCAATTTCCTTTATGGTTAAAAGCCGTTATCTATTTCACATTGTGTGAGGTGACTTGTGCTTTTTGAGGACGTGATCCATTTTGTTGAAGTTGTCAAACAGGTATGTGTAGAGTTGTTCATAGTATTCTCTTATTATCATCTGTATGTCTGCAGGTTCTGTGGTAAGTACCTGTTTCATTTTTGGTATCTTATATCTTCCATTTTTTGTTGTTGTTGTTGTTAGTTTTGCTAGAAGTTTCTAAGTTTTATTTATCTTTACAGTGAATAGCTGTATAATTGATTTTCTGGTTTAAAATTTTTTATATCTGCTTTAACCCTATTTCTTCTTTACGTTTCCTTTAAATTTATTCTCTTTTTAAGTACCTGAAGTAGGAGCTTAGGTTATTGTTGAGATGTTTCTTCTCTGTATTTTGGGGTATAAGTTACCCTCATAGTACTGATTTAGCTTTGCCCCCCAAGTTTTAATATATTGTTTCTTCATTTTCAGTCAATTAAGTGTATTTTTAAAAGCATCTCTTTAGACTTACTCTTTGATATATGGATATTTAGAAGTGTGTTTTTTCATCTCTAAGTGTTTGGAGATTTTTCTGTTATCTGTGTTGTTGATTTCTACTTTAGTTCCATGAGGATCAGAGAGCACGTTCTATATGACTTAATTTCTCTTAATTTTTTTTTGAGATTTGTTTTATGCCCAGGAGTGTTGGCTGTGTAGATATATGCTCCGTAGACATTTGAAAGGAGTGTGTTATTTTTCTGTTGTGTGTTGGTGTGTTCTACAATTTGCTAATTGTACTGGTTGATGGGATCAATCTTCTGATGTGTATTATTGTAATGATATTGATAGTGGTAGTGTTTTTCTTTCTTCCCCCCTCACGGGAAGGAAGGTGAACAGTGAGCAGCAGAGAATTTAAAGTTACATTGTCCAGCAAAAGTGAGACAAGCTCAAAGGCTATGTTGCCAGTTTAGGACAACTTGAACAATAGAGAAGAGTTTCTATTCTCTGTTGAAAGTGTAGGTAGCAAAGAGAGCTATTTATCATACTACCTCATTTTAGCATTAGAAAGGCGAAGAAACTCAGCTTGATCTCAAAATCTGATCAAACACCTGTATTTTCCAGCTAGGGCTGGTGTAAAAGGGTGTGTTCCAAACCTGTCTCTATTGCTTCTTGTTGAGTTGTGTTTGTGATTTAACTACCTTAATGTTTGCTAGGTATTTATTCAATTATTAGTCTAATTATACCATAACAGAGAGCTGGATCACTGATATAAAGGCAAGGCCATTCATCTATCTAAACAATTTGTTGAAAACTTTTTGTCTTCTAGATATGGTTCTAGTCCCTGAGGATACAAAAACAAACGAGCGAGACCCAGATCAAAATATTGTTTTTCTTCTCCTGCAGAGGAAACACTTAGAAATCCCAGTGGCTCCTATAAAGAGTGATCACTAGAAAACATGAACAAATGCCGTTTTGGAGGTTTAGTTTCAAGTGCTACAGCTTAAACTTGAAAAGTAGTGTTAAAAATGCTATGCAGGAAAACTCTATGTTTTGTTACAAGGTTACCTGGTCACTTTCAGTTCAAAACACGGTGCTTTTTTGCAAGTGTCCTCCTCGGTGCCGGGCACTGAAGTGGGCAGTGAGTTTGCTCAGCCCCTGGCACAGTTATTCTCAAGTCTGAGTGCTAAGATAGAGGCCAAGTGTAAATTAGGCTTTAACTTTTTTCTGTTAATTTTTAAGAAACAGAGGTCTCCGAAGGGACTGTGGAAGTTTGCTTCTGTCTGTCTTTATAATGGCATGACATTATAAGGTCTATCTACATAAGTCTGCTGAACTTAAATACAGCAGATCCGGTATCAATACTGAGGTCACTTCATGTCGTTCTGTAAACACACCATTAGTTGAACCTGTTTTACCAGGTATAATTTCAGAAGGGGAGCCAAGACCTTGGTCTATTACTTTTTGTGTGATACACACAGAAAGCTAGAAAATGCGGCTAAATAAGTCATGATATTTGCCCTTTTCCACACGACATCATAGTTTCCTTTTAATATTTGCTTTGCAGATCAAAAAAAAGAAAAGCAAACCATGTTATTTTCCCAGAATACCAGGCACTTAGATTAATGGAGCCAGGCAAGTCCAAGGACAGGTTAAGTACACTGGTCCTGGCATGAGTCCTAGAAATGACTCTGTCCTCACTCTTTCACCTTGGGGCTGTTTGAGTTAATTTACTTTATTTTCTGTGAAAATGAAGTCTGGTTATTGTCTAAAGAATCTGTCTAAATCAAGATAGATCCTTTATCTAAATAAAGAATAAATAGTTGATAAACTGTAGTTGATAAGCTATTAATTGTTAATAGACACCAACCCCCTGCTCTACTATATCATTTTATTAACAAACCATCTCCTTTCTCCCTGCTATAAAGAGGGGTTGATAATCAGAGGATTTAGCTTCTTAATTGTCCCTCAGCTAAAGTGCAGTGGACATAAATGCTCCTTTGCTTCTCTGATTCACTGTCACTTTTAACTGATACTTTAAGTTCTTAGTAGATATGTGAAGGAAAGTAATTGTATACTTTCATAAGAATTCACACATCCTTCAATCTGGAGGGCCTGATTTGCCTTAGATAAATCAGATGACTTTTTTGAACCTCTTTGTCGAATGAATTGCCTCATAATTTGACCACACTCTTTCGTATGGCGGTTTCCATCACTGCTAGGCTGTGAGGTCCCTCGGATGGAGAGTGACAGCTTCGTCTCTGTATGTCCAGTGTGCACGCCCAGCTCTTGCAAATGCCTGTCCTTTTACGGCCCTGCAGTTAACAAATATCCAGTTTGTTGCTCTGTAGTTTCTACCTTTGGGGGGCTACAAGGCAATTTGGATTAGTGTTAATCAGTCCTTCTAATTTTCCAAGAGAATCTACATTTTAGATGTCTAAGTGAAATGTTTATATTCCGAGATATTGGAAATGAATTCCAATTGTAAAAGTCCTTGCATAGGCCAAAAAAGGTATGCATACTGCATTAGTCTGTTTAGCTATTATAATGAAATGCCAGAGATTAGGTGACTTGGACAACAGAAACTTATTTTTCCCAGCTCTGGAGCAGGAAGTCAGAGGTCAAGGCACTGGCAGACTTCATGCTGGGGAGGGCTGCTTCCTGGATCATGGGTGGCCACTGTTCACATAGTGGAAGGCACAAGGGATGTCTTCTGGGCCTTTTCTTGTAAGGGCGCTAATCCCTTTCATGAGGCTCTGTCCCTAACCTGACACCTCTCCAGGGCCCCACATCCTATACTTCACTTTGGGGGAGAAGATTGCAGCGTATACATGTGGTGGGTAGCGTGGGGCACACGTAGTACCATCAAAGTCAACCCCAAACATTTTTTTGAGAATTTAAACTCTCCTTCATGATAAAAAAAATGCAAAAAATGCATGATAAAAAAATGCAATGAAAGAAACTTCCTCAAACAATTTCTTAAACATCTACAAGAAAAAAAAAAATCCACATTCTACCTGATGGTAAAAGACTGAAGGTTCTCTCCTCAAGAGCAGAGACAGGACAGGAAGGATTCAGGGTTGTTTGCATGTAGATGTGCATGCATACCGGCACCATTTGTTGAAAAAATGACTTTTTCCACCATTGAATGGTCCTGGCACCCTTGTTGAAAACAAACTGGCTCATGAATGTAGACTTTGATTTCACACCTTCAGTTCTTCATCTGCATGTCTGTTCTTATGCCAGTACCCCCCTGTCTTGGTTACCGTACCTTTGTAATGATACAGAAATTGTGAAGTATAGCTTCTCTAAGTTCATTCTTCTTTTAGAAGATTATTTCGGCTTTTCTGGGGCCCTTGAATTTTCATAAGAATTGCAGGATTACATTGAATCTATAGATTAATTTGAGGCACCCTTAGAGTATTTTTATCATGAGAGTGATTTTCCCCCTCCTTTATTGGTTATGGTATACTTCATTAAAGGACTTTTTTTCCCCCACTGAGAATCGAACTCAGGACCTTGCCTTTGCCAGGCAGCACTTGTGCCGCTGAGCTATATCCCCGGCTAAAGGACTTCTGAGATATTAAACCAACTGTGCACTTTTGTGATAAATCCCACTTGGTCATGGTCTATAATCACTTTACATGTTGCTCAATTTGGCGTGCTAGTATTTAGGAGTTTTGTGTCTATTCATAAGATTTAGTTTTCTGTAGTTTTCTGCTCCTTCTGGTTCTGGGTGTGCTGGCTTCCTAGAATGAATTCGGCAGAGCTCCCTCCTAGGTTTTAGAAGAATTTGTGACAAATTGACATTATTTCTCCTTGTTTTTAATTCCTGAAAGGAGTAACAAAGCCAGTTGCTATACCATCATATCCAACCAACCGCGCTAATGTTTTCATCTTTCGCAGCCGTACAGTTGTAGCTACGTCCGGCGAAGCTCTCTTTGATTGTTCTTCCTCTGAGGCTGGCTTCTTCCTGAACTGCGTGGTTCGTGTGTAAGCCAGGCCCACACACTTACACACTCTTACTGCCCGCTGCTGGTTACATTAGGTGGAGTTTCGCGCATGCTCCTTCTGTCTGCTCCGTGGCTTTGCACTTTTTTTTTTTTGTATCAGGAATCGAACTCAGGACCTTGCACTTGCTGAGCAAGGCACTGTGCCGCTGAGCTGTATCCGCAGCCCAGCTGTGCGCTTCTTGAGTGCAGTGGCTGCGCCATCTAGTTGACTAGAGTCTCCTGAAATACCCGCACACTGAACAAGGAAATGTGGAACTTTCCTCCAAAATTACTTAAACTTTTCCTAGTATCTATGAGTTTTTGCCAATCAAGTAAGCCTTCAGAAATGTCTTCATGTGAATGGATCTATCTCTGTACGTTCGTATGTGTGTACATGTATAAATATACATGCAGTATGTGTCTGTCAGAAATATCTTCATATGA
>NW_004955497.1:4297102-4336661 GCF_000276665.1 Chinchilla lanigera | reverse complement strand
ATGTGTGTACATGTATAAATATACATGCAGTATGTGTCTATACTATACATGCAATATATGTACAGACACATACTACACAACCATGTATGATTTCATACACAGACCTAGCGTGGGTGGCAGAGATTTCATACGTGACCATGTATGATTTCAAACACAGACCTAGCGTGGGTGGCAGAGAAGTGGGCAGGCGGTAGTTTTCCTAGTTTCCAGTCCTGGCACTCTCACACTGAACTAAAGAAATACCTGAGGCTGAGGCTCACCTTCAGGCTACATATCACCTGGAAATTGGTTTGAGGACTGGAATAAAATGAAGATTATTTAACCCCCATTTTGTACTAATAGACACTTGGTAAATAATGACAAAATTGGTGGCTTAGATTCCTTTTCAATGAGTCTGATATTACCCACTTTAATACTTATTTAGTATTAACCATGTTCTACTATTAATTTGGAATAATAGGTGACTATTGCAGTGAAGAGTTTGATTTTTGTTTAATGGTTGCTTAGCTGAAGCTTTTCCTCCTTGAATTCTTTGGTCGGGCTGGCGATGTAGCCCAGTGGCAACACACTCGCCCAGCGCTCACCAGGGCCTGGCTTCCACCCACAGGCACAGCGGGGAAAAGCCACATTCATGGGAGAGGAGGACTCTTTTTCCCTTTTATCCCTTTGGGATGCAGTGCCTGAGAAAGTGGTTAAAAGTATCAGCTCCAGAGTCGGAGACTCCGGACTCAAACTCAGGTGCTCGCCGCGCGCACCATCCTCTCCGTGGTGTCCTATCTCAGGGAGGTGCGTCCATGCTGCTGAGGCTCCTTTTGGGAATCCAGAGAGACTTAGGGAGGGGCACCTGGCCGTCAGTGGGTGCTGCACGTTAGGCAGCTGTGTTCTTCACACCATCGTCTCGGCATACAGTAAATGGCGGACAGTTAATGTCTGCGTGGAAAATTGTGTTGAAATTATGAACCTACTCAGAGAGCACTTTTTCCTTTCCCTGCACTGGAAGGAGGGCTGGTGAGGGGAGGTGGAAACCTCTTTGCAGACAGGTGGAGAGTCTCAGAGCTGGAAAGGACTCTTCTCTGCCAATCTCGGTTTATAGCTAGGATGAACAAGGCTTCCATGCTGAGGTTTTGTGGTTACACATTTATTCCACTGTAATTTTTTAAATCTGCTGTTCCTAGTAATTTTGTTCCATTAAGGTTGCAGATATGTAGCTATGCAGATTGTATCAATGTTGCAAAAGCTCAGTCTGTTGCTGTGATTCATTAATCAGGCCAGTTAGGCAGTGCTGGCACATTGACCTGAACCCAGCGACAGCTCCTTCAGAAGCCCTGCGGCGGATGGGCGGCACACAGGGTCACCATTGGCATTATTGTTTCTAGTATTTTCCCTCATGTGAAGTTTCTTTTCATCTAATTTTCTCTCATTTTCATGCTGAGCTGTTTTTGGTAAAGGGCTATATTTCTCAAATGTGAAACCCTTATCAATTTAAGATACATTTTTCAATTAAAAACCAAGTGTAATAAGCACAAAATTCCTTTAGGGTAGATGTAATTCTTCCTTACTTCTTTCTGGAAAACTGCCATTCAACCCAACCAAGTCTGAATGGCAGAACTGGAAACTTTTGACAAGGATGCCGTACACCTTAAACTTCACACACAAAACACAGTTGTGTGCAAACATTGGAATGCTTGCTAAGTAGAAAACTTTCAAAGAAGTACATGTCACAGCCTCCCTTACTTTATAGTGTTCTCCATCAGCTGATGCAGTAGCTCTTGGTGGCCTTACCTGTGGACCTGGGGCTGAGAGAGGAAACGAGATAAACTGGATTCCTGCCTGCGCTAGGGTTAGAAATGTGAAGTCATTCATTCTAATCCTGGGTGCTTGCCTTGTGTCCTCCAACACGATGGCAGTCTTTCACATATGCGTTCACTTCTACACATACAATGTTGATCAGAACAGGCATTCTTACTCCCGCAGCAGCTGGAGCTCAGAGGTCAGGTAACACGCTCACAATCACCCAGAACAGGCGCTTTCCTCACAGGACTAGTAAGAAGTGACATAAAGTGCTAAGTACACAATAACTAGAACGCTGGATTTCTTTCCAATCACGGTATAGGTTGACTACTGTGCTTGACAGACTTTGCGTAAAGAGGTGTCTGGTGTCATTGCCTACTGAGAAGGTCTTTTTTTGAGAAATCAGTATTAAGATCAGTGTCAGAGTCATGTGGATATTGGAGCTCCATCCAGAAAATTCTCTGGGCACAGATTTTGGTTCTACCCCAACCCCAAGTAGTCAGGTCACTCTCTTGAGTTCATGGAGTTTTGCCTGGATCCAAGGTAGTCTGAGTGGCCATCAGTCCAGAACGGTTCACTCACCAGGAAGTGCCCTCACATGTGTGGGACATACGGGAAAAAAAGCATACAATAGAGCAAGCCCAAGCTCCATCACTTTTAGGGGGTTGTCGTTGCAAGGTACGACTTTCCTAGGGTGTATATTTAACTTGTTGATTTTTTTTTCTTATATATTAACTTAATGCCAGGCAACAGCATGAATTTACAAATCACATTGGTGGGTTTTTGTACTCTCTGCAGAACGGAGTTAAAATCTCTAATAATTTCATGGTCTGAGCATTTCTGCCAGGTGATTGGACCTAAAATAACATCCTACCTACTCAGTGGGACCTCCTGAGTGGAATTTTGGAGATTTGAAAAGGGAAAATGGGTCCAGTGTGTTGTTTCGAAGTCAAATGGTTCTTTGGCTACCTTAATGAAAACCAGAGTTAAGAGTAAGTCCATTCTCTGATTATTGTTCTGAGGTTGAGGCCAAGTGGTAGAACCTACAGAGAATGAGAACGGCTTTGCTGCCAGAGAACCTCATAATTGGTTATTCTTCAGAAGTGGCTAACTCCACTCAGAGTGAGCACCGGGAGCCAGTGTTTTGAAAAGTACATTCTGCTTTGCATCTCCAGGGAGGCTGCTTTGTGATTGTGTTTATTGCTAGTTCAGGCACTTTCCCTTCATGTGGGTTAATAGGAGCCTTTCCTGGTAATGAAGACTGAAGCCCCACACTGTGACCTGTGTTTGTGGCGCTGAGCAGATCGTAGTTTGTGTTACCAAGGACTCTGCGGTGACTGCTTTGTCTGAAATAGAGCCCAGCACATGTCATAGGCACCCGGTGAAGTTTGTTGCTTACTTTATAAAGGTTTTTTTTTCCCCCATAAGAGATTTTATTTATTAGCAAAGTACCACTGTGAATACAACTTCTAGGGGCCTGTAATTTAGATTTTCCTGATTCAAGGCTATAGTTTATTCTAAAGCTACCTGGAGATCTATTCAGTAGGAAGCTTTTGCAGAGAATTTAAGGGACTTAGGTTTTAAAGGGTTGAATTAAGTTATAGCTTTTATATTACCTTTGGAAATAACTGTTCCCTTAATTTAAAATCTACTAATAACCTTCTATAATTTTTTGACATCATTATTATTGATAAACTGTTTAATATGATCTCATTTCAAAAACTTTAAGCAAGTCATTAGTTTTGACATGATATGGTGTTTTTTTTAAAAAAAGTGATATGTTTTATTGATGGTTTCTAATTACCTAGATTTAATTTAGAAGACATACAAATCCTTGATGACCTCTGTATTGGTGTTCTTCAGAGAAACAGAACCAGTAGTGTGTGTGTGTGTGTGTGTGTGTAGATAGGTTGCTTATCCTGACCCAGAATTTTGAATTTTGGAATATTTGCTATATATATAATGAGATATCTTGGGAAGGGGACCTCAGATAAAAAAGTGCAGTTATGTTTCATATGTACCATGTATATAGGACCTGAGAGTAGTTTTATGTAATATTTTCAAGAACTTGCGCATGAAACAAATATGCCTGGTGTGAAGGTTTTTCACTTGTAGTGTGTACTAGCCAGCTTTTTGTTATCATAATAAAGTATCTGAGGCAGGCTACTTACGTAGAAAAAGAGGTTTTATTGGCTTGTGGCTCTAGGCACTGAAAGTCCAGACACCAAGGCACAGGCTCGGGCGAGGGTTGCTTCACTAGTTGTGCAACGTCATGGTACTTGCAGTGGTGGGGGCTCCTCTGGGAGGAAGAATCATGTCTCCAAACAGGAGGCCGGAGAGGCTGGGTGGGACCAGGCTCAGGTTGCTACCACTATCCTGTCAAGAGAACTAAGCAAGGTTAGGTAAGACACAACTTAGCTCTTGGTGTGGGCATGTCCCCAGAGACCCCAGGGGCTCTCCCTCACCTCCCAGTGTCCCTCACCTGGGGATCAAGTTCCCAGCAAACCAGCCTTTGGTGAGGGACAAACAACACCCAAATGTAGCATGAAGTCATATCTGTGCTCAAAAAGTTTCCGATTTTGGAACATCTTAGATTTCAGATTCCCAGGTTCTGCATACTCAGTGAGAGGGAGAGGGATTGAAAGGTGACAATGGCTCAATGTTAAGGAATTATCTCGTGTGGTCGTAGGGGCTGGCAAGTTCAGAATCAGCAGGAAAGTCAGGTGGCCGGAAATTGTGCCAGGAGTTGACGTTTTTAGTCTGTAAGCCGAAAGTAACCTTGGGGCCAGATTTCTCTGTTTCTTTTCTGAGCGCCTTGGTCTCAGTGAGGCCAACCCACATCGTGAAAGGTCCTCTGCTTCACTCAGAGTCCTCAGACTGAAGTGCCAGTCCTACCCCAAGAAAGCCTTTGCTGTGACAGCCAGCCCGTACCTGACCAAACAACGGGGCGCAGTGTCCTAGGTTAGCTGACACGTATCTATTGCAACCACCAAAGGATGTGGCTATCACAGTGTCGTGCGCATGTAGAGAAGGCACCTTTCCTTCATCCGTTCACAGGATGTAGAATTAATTACAAACTAAGGGCAGAAAACTAGGCAGTTTGGGAACTGCTGCAGGAAAACTTGATGCTAATGTTAGCAGTTTGGAACTCTGAATACAGCCGAGGCCAGGAGCTGACAGCCTGTGGTGGATACACAGAGTGTGGAGTTATATATTTCCTGGGGCCCAGCAAGAATGGCCTTTAGAGCAAAAGGATCTGGAGAGGAAAAGCAGCAAGGGCCCAGCAAAACTGGTGACAGGCGACCCTGAGTCCCAGGACCCAATGAAAACAGAGAGCCGTCTGAGTCAGGATTCCAGCTGAGATGATTTCATCTTGTTCTCAGGGTCTGTGTCGCGTCACTGTGCTAGCCCAATAGCTAACGTGACATTAATTACCCTCCAGAACGTCTCAACCTTCAACTTCAGAAAGCCAAAGCAAAGCACAGCAATGCAGCAGGTACATCCGTTTTCTGCCTAGGGTACAGGATCTAGAGAGAAGGGCTCTGCAGGGTGGTGCTTCAGGATGATCAGCAAAGCTGTTGAAATAATCCAGGACCAAGGTACGGGATTGGAAGTAGTAGGGCATTGGGGATTTGCGTATCCTTGGGAAATGTTGATGGGCTCATTTAGCATGAAAGTGGTTTCATTTCTGTAAAGCCACACTGAATATGCTGTTGAACTAAAATGAGCCATCGCATGGGTCAGAGGAGTAGGTGTAGGTTTATGCAAACTGAACAGAAGCAACAAAGCAACTTTTATTAATGCTTTTCCTTGAGGGGGCTGTTCCAGCAACACTGTGTTATATGCTATGACTCTCTGATGGGAACCACTTTTTTCACAGTGATGTCACTTGCTGGCCTCCTCCTCTTCAACCCTATAGGACCCCTGCTGTATACCAGTAGGCCTTGAAAAACCACAGATTCCTCTGCTACCTGAAGACATGTGAAAGGAAAAGGCCTTGCTGGATCTGCTTCCTCTTGCAGAATCATCCTGCCCTGAAGTCCTGTCTGAGTCCTTGCCAGACCTCAGAGATATGGGCACAGCTCTTGCTGGGCATGGTGGCACACACCTGTAACCCCAGTACTCGGGAGGCTGAGGCTGGAGGATCACAAGTTTGAAGTCAGCCTGGGCGACATAGTGAGTCTGAGCCAGACTGGGCTATGGAGAGCAACCCTGTCTTTAATAAAAGACACGTACATATCTTCCATGGCCACACCAAGTGACGAGATGCGGTGTCACAGTGACTTGCGCGTGTAGAGAGGGCAGCTTGGCTTCTAGGTGTAGTTCTCGGCACGGTCATCGCCCTGTGTTCCCCGAGTCTGGCTGGGGCATGGAGCACGGCCACCTCCTCTTCCTGCCCAGCACTCTTTTCTGAAGCCCTTGCGTTGAATGTACGCCTGCCTCTCAGAATAACCAATGCAAGTCATGAGCTACACAGTGACCTCTCGATTTCCACATCAGTGGCCTTTTTTGGTATTCCTCGAGTCTCTGCGACCCTTGACATTGCGGAGAGCTTAAGTCTGCCTTGCGGCTGTTACGCCTGCTGCCCTAGTTCTCCTGTCCTTCTGCCTGTGCGGCTCCTCTTCCTCTTAAATGACCCTAACCCTCGGGGACACTGTTTTCCAGGTCCTTCTTTCTTCCTGCCTGCAGCCATCACCATGGCCTCGTCCATCTGTCCCCTTGTCCCCACACGCCTCAAATGTCTCATTAACACCCGTGTCTCTTCTGGGTGAAGACCTCAAGTTCAGACTGTTAGTGCCACCTGTGTGTGCTTCTTGGGCGGGTATATGAGTGAACCCTCCTCTCACTATCGCTGTGTCTTCTAGGAAGGGCACACCTGCCCCAGGTGCCGAAGTGCAGAGAGGATCCTGTCCACCTCCAGGCTGTAATCGGGGTCAGGGGGACAGAAACAAGTGGCAGGTCTGGGTTAAGGACCGCATACCACTGAGCTGACCTTAAAAATCCTGCAAGGTTTTGAGCCATGGTAACATGGTGGAAAAGGCATTCTGCATGGATGGGGCAGTGTAAACAGGAGAGAGGCCAGGAGCCCCTTTCAGAGACCAGCAGGTGCTCGGGTTGTGCCTCCTGCAGAGGCTGTACAAGAGTCACTCAAAAGGAGACCACTGGACCCCCGAGCACCGTGCCTTCTATCTCATAAGCCCTCTCTAAGGCTTCTAGGAGTCACTGAAAGCAGGGGTGCCTGTGACTGACAGAGGCGCTGAAGGCCAGGCTGAGGATAGCAGCTTTTCACCCAGGAAGGGACAGAGCCACGGGCAGCCATGGGGCATGGGACCCACCGTGCTGACTGGGCTTGGGGGTGCCCTGAGGGACTTTCCCAGCTCACAGTAGAAGGTCAGATCTTGAGGGGAAATACCGCCATGGGGCAGGAGAGCAGCGGGAATGAACAGGAGAGGACAGCTCCAAAGACCCGGGGCAGGAATGAAGATGGAGAGGAAGATGAAGGACCATCCCTAACTGGCAATGGTTTTGACTTCATTCTATAAAGGTTTTTGTGGTGCAAAAGCATGGCACCTTCAGTATCTTGGCTTTGAATTTGGATCTTTCCTCGGGCCAGTGCTGTACAGTAGAGGCCTTTCTCCAAGCTGAGGGGGCTGCAGTAACCAAGCTCCCATGCAGTTTTGTGACAACAGGGGAAACAGCTGACGCTGTACAGTGTTCCTTGCTGCTGAACTAGGATGTCTGAGAGGTTAGGTAGAGTCGCCGTGTTTTGGGATTGATATTGTCCGCTTATGGTGAGTTTACCGGAGGTGGGGGGGTTATTTATCATGACAGAATCCTGTAATGAGGTACAGAGCATCTATACTCAGGAGAATGTGGGTGCAGGAGAAAGACATGCTGCTGACAGAAGGTGGTGTGAGGGGTTGCTGACTTCAGCTCAGTTGAATTGGGGTGTGAGGGAAGAGTCCTGCTGGAGGTGCCGCCCAGACGTTACAGGGAGAGTCTCACCTGGCCAGAAGGAGAGGTGACAGTAGTGACACCCCTTAGGCACAGCACATATTGTGAGGAAAGAGTTGGGTTTTGGAACCTTGGGAATGGGCAGAGGGATGAAGAGATGAAAGAGGATGGGGCAGACGCAACCAGGTAGCAAAGAAGAAGTCTCTGCTGAGATTGGCTTTTCAGAAACCCGGAGAAGAATCAGCAGTGACAGCGTCACAGTCTTCTGGCAAGTCAAGTTGGACTCTCTCAGAAGAGTCCTTTTGGTTTGACACTTAGCAGTGCGTAGGTAAAACTAACCATAGTGTGGGGAGGCAGAGCGTGACACTGTAGCTCTTTACTCATGCAACGGCTATATGCTGAGCTTTAGTGAGTGTTGACGCTGTACCTGGTGGTGGAGGTGAAGCATGGACAGGTAGGTGCGGAGGCTCCTGGTAGCATACAGCAAGAGAATTGGATTTATAATGCATTGTGATGTCTACAAGGAGTTAGCTGAGCTATAAATATACTACCAAAGTAAGGCAGAAATTTAATAAAAGGCTTAACCTTCCCAGGTGCTCAAATTCCAGATCCGTTTCCCCATCCTTGCAGCCATGGCTCAGCAGCAGAGTTCCTGAAGGTGCCACACTGATCTGCCCCATGGTTTGTGAACCCTGGTCTCGTAGATAAGACATCGAAGTACCTTGTAGAACAGATTCTAGACTCCTCAGACTGGAGTGGCCAAACTGCAAATTACAGAATATGTGTCATTTCAATTAAAAGTGCCCCAAACTTTGCATCATGAACACATGATTGATGAAGTAGTCGCAGTATTGTTCAGAGACGGAAACTGGACAGAATCCCCAGGTTCTGTGAAGGGTGAGGTGTACACAGCGGGTCGTGTTGAGAACCACTGACAGGAGGCACGACCCCACACCGTGAAACACAAGAAACACAGTGGGTGGGCGGTAGGATGGAGGTGCCGAATGTTCCTTGTACCTGGCTCACACTGACAGGAGTCTACTCATAATGATCCATGCACCATGGCGATGGGTTGATGACTCTTTACCCATCCCAGCCCTCGGGTGGTTATTTTGCGCCTTCTTTCCCTGTAACAGGTTTAGCACTTGGTGATCAGCATGATGCTGTTACGACTGCTAGTGAGCTCTGTAAATTTTCTCCCAGTGAATTCTCTCTCAGCTGCCCTGCTCTTCACTTAGGAAGACAAGGGCTTTCTCTCACACTCACCATTCCTTCCACGGCTAAACCGCCATTTGTGCACACTGTTAAAAGTTCCACCTGCTTGAAGGTGTGTAGAATCTGGTGCTCACCTGTAGAAATGTAATCAGTGGTTTCATCTGTATCTATCCAAGGAGCTCACCGTGCTTTTCTTACCTGAAGGACAGTTACAAAGTGGTAGCTTCTTGGAATGGGCACACAACAGTACATCTTGGAAGAATGAACCATGACTAAATTAATGGGAGGGGTGAGTTGTGACTAAATTAATAAGCAGCTATTTAAAATATTAATAACTAGCCTTACTAAGCACTATGAAGTTCATCCAGTTTCAGTGTAACCAAATGGTTTGTATGTAGAGTGGTGCAGCTTCACCCTGTGAGATTCCAGAAGAGGTTGGTTGCTGTGATCACTCCCTCCCACCTCCCTCCTCCACCCTCTGGCAACCGCTGATCTATTTTCTCTCTGTGTTTGTCGATTCTGGACGTTTCATGTAAATGGGATTGTTCAACATGTGGCTGTGTTAGCCAGCTTCCCTGTTGCAGGACTCAGTACCCTACACCCACAGTTTAGAGCAGGAGAGGGTTACTTGGGCTCCCATTGTAAGGGGATTCAGGCCACGCTCAGCAGCCCCCATGGCAGGAACTTCACTGGGGGAAGGGTTAGTGGAGCAAGGCTGCTTAGTCCATGCTGATGGGGAGCAGAGGAGAGGAGCAGTGCTAGAGAGGAAGGCGTGGGGGTGACACAGACCTCAGGGCCACACCCCACAGCCCAGCGCACACCCCCTGAAGTGTGTTCCTCCATTGCTCTAGGCAGACCCCAAAGCCAATCACAGTGACACGACACCCTAACAACCCCAGTGACCTTTTGCAGTTAGTGTCTTTTCCCTGAAATAACTTTTTCAGGGTTCATCCACAGTGTAGCCTATATCAGTATTTCCTTTTCATGGCTGAAAACTAGTCAGTGATGTGGATATATCACGTGTTTATCCATGCATCAGTTGGTAGGTATTTGACTGTTTCTGCTTTCTGACTATTGTGAATGATGTTACGATACACGTTCTTGTAGGAGGTTTTCTGCATACATAGGTTTTCAGTTCTTGGGTACATACCTGGGAATTTCTGGATCACTAGAGTACTATGTTGAATATTTTGAGAAACAGTCAAATTGTTTTCCAAAGTAGCCACATTTCACATCCCCTGAAGCAATGTAAGATGGTTCTGATTTTTCTGTAACCTGTCTGGTGGCTGCTTGGGAACAATACAATATCACACTTGGCGATTCAGGCAGTGGTTATCTATAAGGTGAAGTTTTTAGGTTTCCATTTCTCTTTGTCTGTCTCCCAGTTACTGATTTGTTGATTTCACTTTAATATCTAGTTTCACCTCCCTGGAGAGAGGAGGGTGAAGAGAACATGGGAGACTTTAAGTTGGTTAATGTAGGTACATATTAACACCTGCTAACAAGTTGGCTAGAAAAGCTTCAGGAGGAAAAGGCCAAGTTTAGTAGCTTAGGTGATGTTTGGCTTAATAGCAAGTAGACCTGTAGGACTGGAGATAGATTCTTAGGTCTCATGATAATTTTTAGATTTTGTGTTGTCATTTATAGAAATATTAACATTTAATTAAGCATATTGCACATTATCTGGATGGCCACTGCACAGGGAAAATTGGAAGTTTCAGTGCCTTCATTTACGTAAGAGTTCAGTACCTTGGCGGTAAGACATTCAACTAAGGTGACAGCAATTACTTAATGCAGAATTTTCAAAACATCTTTAGGGAGTCTGGGATCATTTTTGAAAAGCTGAATGTTTCACTCAGACTTGGTGAGTACACACCAGTGTCTCCTCCGAAGCCCTCAGTGAGATTGTAAGGCAGGCAGGCGAAGCACAAACGGCCCGCCAAACAGCGAACATGGCTAGGACGCCTCACACTCCAGCCCTGTGAAATTCGCATGGGTTTACAGTTTCATAGACATAATACTCACATGATAGATAGTAGTTTTAATATTAAAGTCTTAAATTGTATAACATCAAATAAAGGTGTCTGTACCTTCGTTTTGCCTACTCTAAATGTTCTGATTCACATAGAACAGATTTTTACTGTGCTTCTTATATCATCCATTCATTTAGTAAATATTTATTAATCCCTGCCCTAAGGGTACAAAGTATAAAGATGTCCCCTATTCTCTTTAAGATTCCTGTACAGAGGATGGGAGGAGCACTCAGATGTGACACAAGGGACCGAGGAACAAAGAAACAGTGAAAAAGACACAAGGATATTTTGGAGTAGATTTGAGAGCGGAGCTTCATTATTTATAACTAAATCCATCTTTTTACAGCGAGACAGGCTTGCAAATGTGTTCCTGCCTTTAAGTTCACTGTGTGACCTGACAAGATGGGATCCCGCCTGGTGTAGTCATGCTGGGAATGTTTAGAATTAGGTGAATCTGGACAGGCAGTGTAGTACAGAAGAAACCAAATTCTGTTGTTTCATGAGTGTTCAGCTCACATACTCTACTGTGTGGTGTCAGATGGCTGTGTAAGTGTGTAGGTGACCTCATCTGTAGAGCGAGATAACTGGACTTCCACGTGGAGGGAAGAATAATGAGGCTGTTTCTGGTTGTTTCACATTTTGATTTTGAATCTGGAAGAGTAGATCAAAGAGAACATATTTTAAAACTATACGTACTAGCTGGGTGTGGTAGTGTTTGCCTGTAATTCCAGCATTGAGGCAGGACGATTGCCATGTGTTTGAGGCCAGCCTGGGCTACACAGTGAGTTCAAGGCTAGCGTGAGCTACATAGTGACACCCTGTCTCCAAAAAAATACAAATTAAAGCATGAAAGCTATAGATACTAAATAAGTCCATGTAATATATTACAATATAATAATAATAATAGTAATAACAATGTAGAGAATCAAAAGAAATTTTAAAAATAGAAAGCACTTGGGGAGTTAAAAAAGAGAGACAAAAGAAGCTTTTAAGTGTCTTCACTATGGGTTACAATGTTTTTAGAGTCACATAAAGATTTTAGAGTCATATATAAAATAATTTTGAAGCCAGGTGTGTTGGCGCACTCCTGTAATCCCAGCACTCAGGAGGCTGAGGCAGGAGGATCGTTGTGAGTTCAAGACCAGTCTGGACTATAAAGTGAGCTCAAGGCCAGCCTGAACTGCATAGCGAGACCCTGTCTCAAAAAGACAAAAAATAAATAAATTAAAAAAAATAATTTTGAGCCACATGAAAGGACTTAATATTCAGTATATATTATTTATGTTCTGAAGAAAACTGTAGCTTAGTAGAGCGGTATACTCCAAGAGATAGTGATAAGCATGATTTCTAAATTACACCAGAATATCGGATGGACTAGGAGAACACTCATTTGAAGAAAAGGGGGGAGATGAGTTTGAAATATACAACTAGTTGTCATCTGTAGGTTGAGGAGGGATCCAAGTGTGTAGGATTAAAAAATGTTAGCTTCACAATACTATTTTAGTTTTTATTATCTTCCAGTCTTTAGAAAAGACCCATGTTTGGAAGATGTATGCCTTTTCAAATCCTGCATAACTGCTGTAATAGCGATGTGATAAAATAGTTCACAGCATAAAAGATAGTGTCAGGACAAGTCTGCCACCATGTTGAATCCATGGGAAGAAACTGTAATGATGGAAGGAGTGAATAGGGCAGTAATAATGGAGTACAGAATAAGTATGACAAAGTACAACCTACACAATGTTAAAACACCCTCAGTGGACTTCCTGAGGCAAGAGAACTGAGAGTTTGAAACCAGCAAGGACGGGCTATATAGTGAGAATCTGTCTTTAAAAAAATAAATAACACACCGAAATCTATGGCTTCCCTGCAAGTATACTGAGCACAGGTGTCAGAGATTTATTTAGCTCCCTAATGAAGGAATCTGCAGGATGTGGCAGCTGGCTCACAAACGATCGAGTAGATTTACATATTCTGTGGGGAAGGGCGTGCTGAAAGGTTTGCTACGTTGGAAACAAAATTGCTTAATGTTCTGTAGGACAATAAAACCATAACCTTCGCAGTGATCTTTTCTGAGAGGTAAAAAGGATTTGCATTTCTACTGGACAAAAAGAAAAAAAAATGTAGTTTAATCTATAACTTACCCAGTCAGTAATAAACAGCAAGTCTGAACAATGCATGACCGCCGAGAGCGGGAGATAGTCTTTGGGTAGAGCAGTCAGACCAGTTTTGGCAGGGTATTGAGTGGACAGCTGGCCATCCTTTGCATTATTTCCATGTTCTGGCTGATTTCTAAAATATATATTAGGATTAGAGTGGAGACATTAATACCACCAAAATTACGAGGGTGCCCAGAACTTTCCAACGTGTTCCTCAAGTTTCTTGGGGTCTTCTGGAAACAGATTTTCTCCTGGGCTGAACTCCTCCAGTTCGTGTGCAGTCGGCCCTCCATATCCGTGGGTTTCAACTAACTGCAGATGGAAACTGTTCAAGAAAAAGTTGTATCTGTACCGAATGTGTTCAGACTGTTTTGTTGTCACTATTTCTTCAACAATGCCGTATAGCAACTATTTGTGTAGAGATCTAGAGATCATGTAAAGTATACAGGGGTGTGTGAATATGGTCTATGCAAATGCTACACTATTTTACATAAGGGCCTTGAGCATACATGGACTTGGGTATGCATGGATCTTCATAGCTACACATGCAGGAGGCAGGGGTAGTGGTGTGTTTTGGATACATTGTCTAGATATGTGCTCTAGATACATGGATAGTAGCGTGCTTACCTAGCATGTGCAAGGCCCTGCGTTTGATCCCCAGCACCACAAGAAATAAAAAATGGCTGTTGTTCTTCCAACTCCTTATCTCTCACATTTCCTTTCCTGTTACCTCATTTTGTGTCTAAACTCACTGGCCTCGATTCCAGGTACTTACAGCTTCCCTCCATTCCCATGTAAGTACGGATTCATAGGAAGTCAATTTATAATAAAGCACTGAGCTTATTTCAAATACAAATGGTTTTGCTGTGTGTCCCAGTAAGGAGGGAAAGTGTCTAGACGCCTCTGAAGCACTTTGCCCTTAAATTCTCGGACCTAGTTAACATAATTCTTGATAATCTTCCACAAGGCATTGCTGAGTTTCACTTGGGATTACTATAGAAGCGTTAGTCTTCTTTTCTATTTGGTGACAGTTCATAATGGTTTCCTAAATGTACTGATTGGCCTTTAAAACTGGCTCCTGGTCAAGCAGGAAGATGAGTTTTGTTTTATAGTCTCTTCTTCTTGCCCTAATTCTGCGTAACTGTTGTCATTAGGACACAGAAACTAATACGTCTCTAAGGTTCAGCAGAGTTAGATGAGCGCCAGAAGCAGTGGGCGCTCACCTGATGATAACGAGAAAGCATCTGAGATGGGTGCCTCCTCCTAAGAGCCGCACAGGACCTTCTCCGCTGTTTATAGAAGGATTATATTTTTAGGACGTATACTGTATACTCCTAGAACTATAAAATCTTAAAGTCAGAAAAAACTAGAGAGGTCTGGACTCCAGCTTATCTGCAGTTGTGATTCCACCCACGGAGCCCTCCCCAGGGTGGGAAGCCTGAACCTCACTAGATGACGCTTTGTTTGAAAACACCATTGATTCTCTGCCACAGCCAGAAAAGTAATCTCATCCTACATACTGATTCTAGCAGAGAGTGTGAACCTGAATAAATTTCTAATCTTTCTTCCAAAGTAAAAATCATAATCTTCCCCTAAAATTGTGTTATTGAAGCCAAATGTCTCAGAATCCTACTGATGGTGAAAGGACAGGGGACCAAAGCATTGTTCAAACTAATCAGCAGTTTGTATTTCCTTTAAGATGTGGTTCTTGGAGCTGAATATACTACTTCAGAGTAGCTGGCAGTGTTGGGTTTAGGGAGGGATGGGAGAGGCTTACTAGAGTGTACCAGCATTTCCCATAGGTTTATGATAATGTCAGGTCACACTGGCCATCCACCTCACCTTATCTTTGTCAAATAAATTGCTTTTATGTCAAGTATTCCCATTATTAACCGCATATAATTTTTAACCTATTTTTGAAACCTAGCTGTGAATATTTATTGTAATAATAATATGCTAACACCATTAATATCTTACCAGAGAGGAGGAATCACATGGAGGCTAAATGTAGAACTAGAATCAGAGCAGATGGGTTCAAATCCTGTCTCCTTTGCTTATGACTGAGTGGCCTTGGTATAATGAAATGTGTTGGTGTCTGTGAGGTCCTTTCCACGACTCCTGGCACCTGGTGAACGATCTAAGTGAGTGCTATTATTTTCTTTGCAAGACCTGTACCAGGGCTCTTCAGCAGGTACCT
Organism: Chinchilla lanigera; assembly: GCF_000276665.1. NCBI lineage: Eukaryota > Metazoa > Chordata > Mammalia > Rodentia > Chinchillidae > Chinchilla > Chinchilla lanigera. Next base: position 4,321,311 of record NW_004955497.1, on the reverse strand, counting down.
CCTCACTTAAGCCAACCGTGACTTGATGAACACTGCTGTTATTCTTCCGTTTCCATGTGGGAGATGTGGGAACTGTTGCTCAGTGTGCAGCTTACACAGCTTGTTAGGGATATAGAGCTACTGAGGGCTGTGACAGGAATTTGCACACAGGTCTCCCTGAGGCTGAGTGATCAGCATGCCTAGTTACCCTATTACTCAGAGGAGGTTGGAAGCACCCGACAGGGTTCCATAAGACAGTCTTGGTACCAGCTGCTCTCCCACCTATCACCAATATGGTCTGGAGAGCTAGAAAAGAAGGGGTGGAATGTGGACAGACATAGATGGGTCTGCATGGCTGGCAGATGGTAACATCAGCTGGGAACAAAACCACAGCAAAGATCAGACTAACGGCATTGCTCAGCACACACTCTGATGGCCCAGGAGCTCTGCATGCTGCTCTCACTGGGTAAGGGCATTGTTGTTTTCTAAGTATGAGCCAGGCTGGTGTATGTGTGCAAAACTCACCAGCCCTGGGAGCACTGCATACAGATGAGAATCCTGTCTACCATTTGAATCATACCCAGGTAATATTCTTTAGGAAGCTATCGGGTTAATAATATCCCTTAGTTACTGCAGGCTGATCAGGTCCACAATCTCCCGAACAAGTGTACAGTGAAGGCTAAATAAAAAGAGGCATAGAATGATTTCAGGGCCCTAGGAAGATCAGAGCCTTCTCACAGAACTCAAGATTCTCTCTGGGCTAAGACCAAGATCTTCTCTGGGTGGCTTGTATTTATTTAATTATCAGAAGAAGGGAGGGGAGTACTCAGAAAGGGCAGAATCATTCAAGGGCTTCTCCAAGTAAGATATTAAATTAATCCACCCAGGAGTGAGATGCCTGAGGCTACAGCCTTTATCTAGTTGACACTGGATCCAGGTGTCTGTGGCTGTGATCTTGTCTTATCCTTTGGCGCTTTCCGGCTTCATCTATCACTACAGATTTTAGTAGGGATCAGTGACTCACCGAGGTTCACTTACTATGAATCTGCCATTTCCAGACAAGGAGCCTAGGCCTTGGACAGATTCACAAGTGAACATGAAAAGCCAATTGACTAGTTTAAGTCCTGCTCAGGGCTGCTTCATAGTGGTCTTCATCAGGGAGCCTCTGTTGGTGGTGTTGTGGAGGGCTCTCCCTGTGGCCCTAGTTAGTATGAGCCCATGGAATAAGTTCTCTCTCCCTGGTAACTTAGGTGTGTGCTATGGAGGAAAGCAGATGACCAAATGAGAATGATAGAAAAACCATCAAGAAAGAATAAAGTACTTTCTGATCTCACTGGTGAAGAAGATAGCAAAGTTGTGCAGAATGCTATAGATTTTTGTGAGGAGCTCTGCAGATGCTGAGGGAAAACATGCACAGTTTGTCCTACTGCGTACTCGTCACACAGAAACCACTTCAAGGATCCTGACCTGTGTGGGGCCACCTCCCCGTCAGCAAGAGAGCCAGCCAGCCAGGCAGCCCGCCAGCCAGCCCGCAGCGAGCGCCCTCCACTTTATTATTATTATTATTCTAGTCTGATACTGGAGGTAGTGTCCGCCTGGAGATAGTATCAGACCCCACAGGTTGAGAGCACAGTACTGGCAGACCCAGTCAGTTTCTTGATGAGGCCTCCAGAATGTCTGACCAACCTGCTACAAACTGGGGTTCCCGCAGCCTCTCCTTCAGGCTCAGATATGTGGGAGCAGCTCATAGCACTGTGGGAAACACTTAACATTTGCTAGTTTATTATGAAGGTTGTTTTAGAAGATGCAAATCAACAACCAGATGAAGAGATCCATAAAGTGAGGTCTGAGCACAGGAGCTGTCACCCCTGCAAAGGTGGGGTGCATCACCCTCTAGGAATGTGGGTGAATTCTTAGTCGTCCTCCTGGGGGCCTCCACGTTGTCAGCTGTCCAGACCGTACCTGTCCTTTTGGGCTTTGATGGAGACTTCATTGCATAAGCATGACTGCAGTATGCACAGCCATGTTGAAATGTGATTGTTCAAAATGAATACGATGTAATGCTAACAGGCTGACTGACGAACCCACCAAGGCCTGGTGTTCAGATTCTTGTTAGAGTCTATGGTGTCTGTGGGACACTGGGCAGAGTCTTCAGAAAGTCAGCTCATGTGTTCTTCTTCTTTTTCTCCCTCCTCCTTTCATGTCTTTCTTCCATCTTCTTTCAACAAGGACATAGTAAATATAAGACATGATCAAGGTATATGGTAAATGTTTTTAAAATTTATCACTGTAAAAGACATGTTGACATTAACGCCTCTTAAGATTACTTCCCCTCACATCAAATACCCATCGTTCTCTGAAGCAGCTCTGGAAGTGCTCTTTCTGGAGGGTCTTTAGGAGGTATGATAAAAAATATGGTGAGTGCTCTGCCGAGTGCCATCCGGCAGAAAGGCAGGTTCATAAAGCCGTCGTGTTGTGGCCTCCTCACTGGGTCTGGCTGTTCCAAAAAGTCAAAATGGTCATGAGAGGTAAATGTTTTGAGTCAGCCCAAGACATGGAGGAAGCCACAACAGTGCAAGTAAAGACATGAAAGAGAACTTCCAGAACTGAGGCAGGAATGATGGGATATGTATTTTGAAGTAAGAGGCAGATTTTCAGGGGGCTTAATGGCGATGTGTTTTTACTGTAATTTTTAAATTATTTTTTATTTTTTATGTTTTTATTATTAATATGACAGATATGGATTTGAGAAATAGTATTTTGTGAGTCTTTTGACTGAAATCCATTACTTGTGTCCTTAAGAATGTGCTTTATCTTGAATCACATGACCTATTGTCTAAATCTTCTTCATAGTGCTTATTAGAGTGTTAATAAGATAATTATGATTAAGATTTAGTTTTTAATTTTTAACAGATTTACTGAGATATCATTACATATCAAATTTTACTCCTTCTAATTATACAGCTCGATGATTTTTAGTACATTTACCGAGCTGTGCAGCCATCCCTGCGATCTAACTTTAGAACACATCCGTCATCCCTCCAAAAACATGATGCCTCTTTAGTCACTTCCTGTTTCCTCCTTCAGCCCCACAGGGCCGCCGGTCAGTTGCCTGCATCTGTGGACTTGCCCTCTGGACAGCACGGTATATCCACAGAATCGTGCAGGATGTGGTCTTCGCGCTGTTCTTTAACACGGTGCTTCTGCAGCTCATCTGTATTGTAGCAGTCGTTATTACACGTGTGAAATCAGTGCCTTTACCACGCACGGTTGACTCCTGCTTCCCTGCCTTTTAAAATTTAGAGTATCCTTTCATTGTGTGTTTATGAGTTTATGTTTTTTAATTTTCTGGATTCAAGTTCAGGAGAACATAAATCATCTCATTCCATGGAAGAGTTCTGCTCTTCCCCAGAGCCCCAGAGCCCTTACTGTTTGTGGAACTACTAAGCTGTGCTTGTGTAGGTGGCCCAGGAGCAGAGGGTGTTGGCCCCTACCATACGAGGCAGTAGGTCCTGCAGCGAATGCCACAGTGGGGTCACGCTGGGGTTCGCTGGTCCATGCCAGCAGCAAGTGAGGTGCCCAGGGCTGGCTGTAGTCAGAAACCTGTGTTCCTGTTTTTCACCTTCACTTGTACAGAATTACAGAACTCTTGTGACTTCGTTTTGTCTGTGTACATTTGGGAAGAAAATTAAAACTGGGGTTTAAAAGCTGAAGGGAGGAGGAGGATGGAACCTTGCAGAATAATAGATCACAAATAGCTGCGGTATTCTGAAGACAGAAGAAAGCACGAATAGTCTCATTTAGGCAGGGTTCCTCTTTCGTTCTTTGTGTCTTTTCTTATTATTTGAAGTAAGAAATTTCCATTAAGCAGAGGTAGCAGGGCACTCCCAGAGACTAGAATAATGTGATGCACACCATTAACTTTGTGAAATAAAAACGGTATAAAGTTGAAGCGTTTTACTTGCTCACGCCATTTAGGGGTGGAGTTGATAAAGAAATTGTAAAATGCAACTTAGGGCATGATACGTAGCTCCTGGACCCATGCTGGGAGTTTTATGATCAAGCTTTCTGACGTTGAACTTGGAATTGAACTTGGAGTCACCTCTTTCTCAGTGTCACCTCCCTGAAATCAGAACTGACCTTGCCATAGAGAATGGGAAATAGCTTAGTGCCAAGGCACTCATGCTGGTAATACAGCACCGTGACTTTTTTTCACATCTCTTCTCTTAATTCCACACGAAGAGACTGATGTGTTAACCACATTTCATAAAGTGCTTGGCGGCTGGCTGGTTGATCAAGTTCTGAGTCAGACAAAGGAACAGAAGGCTCGTGACCCTTCACATTGTTTCCTTAAACTTTGCTGTTGAGGATTTGGCTAGTGTCATCTCTCTGCTGTGTCTCCTGGGCAGTGGCCTGGGTGTCTCAGGGTGTGACCTCAGTAGCGTGGGCCTTGCCATCTTTCACAGCTGATTCCTGAAGGCAAGAAGTGGCTCCTACATTCACTGGATCCTTCAATTCTCAGTTTATGTATCTTTTTTCTTGGCTGGTATGTGGGAGAAGTTGGAAACTCATTTTTAAAAATGTATTTATGAACTACAGATAATTTATGAGAAGTGTTTTCTGTTTGCCTTGCTTTGCCAGTGCTGGCCATGGAGCCCAGGGCCTTGTGCATGTTAGGCAAGTGCTTCACCACTGAGTCACACCCCTAGCCCAGGAAGAATTTTCATAGCTTCTCCCACAAAAGGGTGAGTTGACATTGTAGGCATCCACACCTAAAGTTTACAAAGAGGCACAGAGAGGTCCACCAGATATTTATTGAGCTGCTATTCAGTGCCAGTCTGTGATATATATATGTGTGTGTATATATATATATATATACACACACACACATATATATATATGCTGTGGCTGGGTTGACCAAGACATGTCCTAGGTTTTAGGAGTCTGTCTAGTTGCAGGTTCATCAGTCATGCAGAAGCATAACTTTATTTGTATCATGAGGTGTGTGTTCCATGAACTGTTGTGAGCATTGTAGTTTAATGCAAGAGTGTGTCACGAAGCTATAGGAGGATTCCACTTTCTGAAAGTGATGGTTCTGTATTGAAGCCGTCCAGGGATGCTGTCAGAAGATAAGGCAGGAGGCATATTCCAGAGCTTTGTGTGTAATAACGGCCACAGCTTGGCGTGTCAGACCCTGTCCGTGAATGCTCTCCAAGATCCTCCATGATATGTTTGTTAACCTTCCCTATTTAACTGGTGCAAAATCTAAGGAAACATTGTATTCAGAGTTATTTGAAAGTATGGGATAATCATGAGTCTTCTTGAGTCAAATATTATTTTGTAAGTTTGTAAGTAATTTAAGTTGTAAATAATTAAAATTTTGTTTTGCAGTACTGGGGACTGAACCCACAGCTCTTATACTTGAGCCATATTCCCAGCACCCACCCTCTTTGGGATAAGGTTTGGCCAAGTTACACAGTCTGATTTTGAATTTATGATCCTCCTGCCTCAGCCTCCTAAAGTGCTGGGATTATAGGAGTACACTACAACCCCAGGCCCTAAAATCATTATTTTTATGTGTTTTTTGCCATAATTTTTTCAGTAGAGTAAAGTATATGACAAAATTTGCCACATTAACCATTTTTGTACAATCAGTTCATTGGCATTTGGTTCACAGTATTCACATTGCTCTGTAACAATCACCTCCATCCATCTCCAAGAACTTTTCCATTTTCTCAAACAAATCTCTATACCCATTAAACCACACCTGCCCATTTTTCTGTCTCCCATAGGTTTTATATTTTATTTTTAAATTTTTTTTTGGTACTGGGAATCGAACTCATGACCTCAGGCTTGCCAGGCAAGCACTTATGCCGCTGAGCTGTATCCCCGGCCCTCCATAGGTTTTAGCACCCACTATTCTCTTTTCTTTTTCTATGAATTTAACTACTGTGGACACCTTCTATAAGTGGAATCACACAAGAGCTTTTATTGTGTGGCTGGCTTATTTCCCCCAGCACAGTGTCCTCAAGATTCATTCTTGCTGTGGCTACACCAGAATTTCCTTACTTTGTAAGGCTGAATAACATTCTATTATATGTATGCAATTTATTGGCATTCAGTTCACAACATTTTGTTTACCCATTCATACACCAACATTCCCTTGGGTAATTTCTACCTCTTCATTCTTGGGAATAATACTGCTATGAGCAAGGGTGTACAAATACCTATTCCAGTCTCTGCTTTCAGATCTTTGGGGTAAAAACAAACAAACAAACAACAAAAAAACAATTATTTGGGGATATAGCTCAGTGGCACAAGCACCTGCTTAGCAAAGGCAAGGTCCTGAGCTTGATTCCCAGAAAAAAAAAAAGAACAGATCTTTTGGGTGCTCATATGGCAATGGAATTGCTAGTGAAAATAGTCATTCTATTTAATTTTTTGAGGCACTGCCATACTGTTTGGTCAGCAGCCACACCATGTTATGTTCCAATAGTGTACAAGAGTTCCAGTTGCTCCACATCTTCCCCAGTATTTGTTTTCTCTCCTTCTTCCTCCTCTTCTTCCTTCTCCTCCTTCTCCTTTATCCCATCCCAAATGGGTATGATAAAGAAATTGTTGTTGTTGTTTTTTAATAAAGGCAAATCTTATGGAAGGAATTCAAAGTCTGTGTGACTTACAAAGACAGGCCTGGAACTTTGAGGAAATTGCCTCGTTTTTAGCCTGTGGCCTCAGGTGTGAGCTTGCGGGTAGCCCTGAGCCATCTAGCTGAGAGAAGAGCAGTTGCCTGGTGCAAGTGCCAGCTCTGTCATTTTCTGCTGTGTAACTCTAGGACTTCCCTTCAGATGTTGGCATTTGAAATGAGTGTGATATTAGAGAGTACAGCAGCCTTGGCTCCTCTGCAGAGGTGTGTTCTAGGAACTCCAGTGAATGCCTAAAACTGAGGGTAGCATCAAATCCAATATGTCCTGTGTTTTTCTCTCTCCTTATACACCTGTGGTAAAGTTAATTTATAAATTAAGCACTGTAATTAGGTTAACAAGAGCTATTAATAACACAGAAGGATTATAACGGTGTGCTGTAATAATAAATGTTATAAGGTAATCTGTTTCTCTCAAAGTATCTTAGTAGCAGTCTTGGTTATCAGACCCACTGTTGCATGTCTTATCACTGTAGCAATAAGCAGTAATCCTGTTTTACTTAACATGGCCCCAAAACACAACAGTATTGATGCTGGCAATTCAGATCTGCCAGAGGAGTTTTCAGTGAAAAAAATCAAAGTTCTTGACTTAATAAGGAGACAAACAAACAAATTATATGCCAAGGGTGCCAAATTCCATGGGAAGAATAAGTCTTACATCCATGCATTTGGGAAGAGGGAAAAATGCGTATTATTTTTCTACCTGTATGACCACAGTCATTGAAACTGTGGAAAACACAATGTCAGAGTAAAAAGAGGAGGGGAGGGACTACGTAGTTGTATGTTGACCTATCTATCTCTGTCTCAATCTATCCATTCATCTCTATCTGTACATAAAGCCCATAGTTATAAGGAGTCATCTGGAGGAAAAGTTTGATCAGCGTTGCCAGGTAGGGAGCTGTGGAGGAGCTTTCAGCCAGGAAGTGACGTCCTTTGTTCTTCTCGAAATTGCCATAACCATTTGAGTCTGAAACTCCCTCTGTCAGCAGAGTGGAGGTAGGCAATTAACATCACGTGAGGCTTGAAATTGCAGATTGTGTTCACACTCAAGGGCTTAGTGGCCTCCCAGAATAGTGAGGGAACTGGGAGAAGCAATGTGATTGCTGAACCTGGAGCATCTATTGTCAAACAGGCTGAATGACCTATGTCCCATGTTCCTCCTGGTTGAATTTAAAAGGGTTCTAATTCCAGATTGCACAATGATGGAACCAAATATAGAATATGGAGTTGCCTGAGGAATTTGGAACTTCAAGTATATAATTTCATCATCTCCCAGTATTGCTAGAGTTCCAGATGTTCACAGAGCTCAGGTCTCAGCCCTTCCCTTCCCATTTTCTGCAGCTGATCAAGGAGTGCTGCATGTTGAGAGGGCCTATGGGGTGGAAGACTTTCCAGACTGATCAGCTGCAGATAAGTTTGGGTTTCCTTTCCCAGCTGTGGCACATTGGTGCGTCAGGAAACCTTCGACAGAGCCCCTCCCTCAGTCAAAGGAAACATCTTATGATTCCATTTATTAAGTAGTTTTAATCAACTGCCTGGAAGAATATGTTTCTAAGTACGAAGAAAAAGGAACATTAAGAAAAACTTAAATTTCTTCAGAAATTATTGTGCTCGGTTTAATTTGAAGTCAGTAGTCGCTCCATAATTGAGGACTGGATATCTGTGTTTATCTTTCTTACTGTGAAGTTTGCCAAAATTATACAGCAAACACAAAGATCCTAAAAAACAGGAATCGGCAACTGTGTATTTGTTGTCTTTTAGATGAGATTATCATAATGAAGAACAGACCCACGTCGCTTGTGGCTTCTGGTGCACTGACACCCTGTAAGCCCCCAGCACATGCAGGACTGCTGTGACAGAGGTGCTTAGGACAAGCCGTTTCAGGAACTTGACTTGAAAATAAACCTGACCACAGGCGTGTCAAGAAGGAGTATCTTAAAGTCCCTGGCATGCTGCTCTGTTAAACCTCAGTCAGGCTTTCACTTATCTTAGATTGACAAAATCGTAAGATTTGAGCTCCATATCATTTTTTTTTTAAAGGTTGGTGTTTGTGGTGAAACAGATGGTCACACTGAAGGCATGGGGTGGAGAATGGGGGATGAGAAGGCATTTCTTGCCAAGGTGATTTTATAAAATAGAACGAGACCACCTGCCGGCAAGCCACAGCCCTGGCGCTGTGTTCCTGGAGCCCCTGGAGCACTCTGAATAGCGAGGAGGAGGCACACGAACCCGCAGCTCTGTGTGCCCATAGAATCCACCCTGTGGGATTTTGGTGTCCAGAGGCCGGGATTTAGCAACATGAAAAAGACAAAAAGGAGGGAAGTGGGTCCCTGGGGCCCAGCAAGGGTCTGGAGTGAGAAACAAACCCCGTGAGCGAAGACCGAGACTTCAAGGAAGGAGGAGAAAGTGGCAAGCAGCACTTTCTCCCTGAGCTTGCGTTCACTGTGCGGGAGGCCAGCTCAGATGTGCAGACGCTTGGTGACTACTAGCAACCCCAGAGGCCTCCTTGGAGAAATGTGCTAGTAGAACAGAGCAGTGGATGCAGCAGACTGCAGTGGATGGTGGGTTACTCAGGTTCAGATATCCCAGGGAGGAGACGGCAATTGGCTGGTAGGCATCTTGGAGAAGAGCCAACTAGGCTCAGCACTGGAGCAGCTGCAGGTAGGCTTCATCTAGTGGCTCTCAGTGTCAGGGTGAAATGGAATGGAGTTCAAATCAGCAGGATGCCAAGGAGCTGAGTTCAAGCCAGCAGGAGGCACATGGAGTGTTGCAGGCTGAACAAATCAGGTTCCAGCCTCATAGCCAGAAACCAGCCTGACCTACAGTGGAGTTAAAATGTTGGCTTACTGGGAAAGTCCACCACCCTGCTGTAAATCTATGGCTGGCTTGCTGGGATTAATCAGCTCAGATCTGGACTCTGTCTACCCACTTTGTCTACCAGTAAGAGCAGAGACACACTTTGAAGTAGACTTTTTTTCTTAATTTTGATTTGTTTTAGTTTACTTTTCTTGATTGTTTGTTCTTGTTTTTATATGAATGTGACCTTGTTTCTAGTTTTTTGTTGTTCTGTTCTGCTCTTGTTTTCATTTCTTCCTTCTCTTTCCCTCCCATCTTCTTCACCAGTTTCCCAAAATTCACAAAATCTTCCTTTGTCCTCCAGCCTTGCTTCTAATCTCCTCCTCTTCTTCTATTTCTCTATCTTTCCCCATCCTCTTTTAAATTTTCTATCTTGAGAGTAAAATTGCCATGTTGAGGGCATATTTAATGTGTTCAGTTTTCTGGTTTGTTTTAGATTTTGTTCTGTAACTACAAATCTAGTTCATACAATTAAAGGTGGTGAGCTCACAAAAGGCAAACCCAGCCAGCAGTGAAGTACAGTTTGAAAGCCACTGACCTGGACTCTCTGAAGTGGTAATAGTGGAAATAACAAAGCAGATGAATGGGACTCTAGAACAAATCAAATCAGAAATAATTTCTGAGGTAACTACAGAGATGATGAGCACATGGTCAGTGATTCTACAACAGACACAGATAAAAAAAAAAAAAAAAGAGGAGCTCCGGAAAAAGATGGAAACCATGAATCCCCAACACAGGAAAAAAATGGAATCCGTGAAGCAGATTCAAACAGATATCTAGGAGATTCAAAATTGCATTGAAAGTATATGCAGCAGTATAAACCACTTTAGTTCTGCTCCAAGGACACCTGAGAAGAGCAGCTCAGAGCAAGGTCCCCTCCTAACAGCAAGTCAGCTATAAACCTCCATAATCCAATTACCTCGTTGAAAGAGAAGCAATACTCCCAAATTCATTCCTGGAAGCAAGCATTACCCCAATACTCTAACTAGCAAAAGATCCATCCATAAAAGAGAACTATAGGCAAATCTCCCTAATGAACATAGACGTAAAAATCCTCAGGATGCAGGAATGGTTCAACATACGCTAATCAGTAAATGTAATATACCGAACAGAGTCAAGAAGAACAACCATGTGACCACCTCAGTAGATACAGAAAAAAATCATTTGACAAAGTCCAACTGGGCATGGTGGTACACACCATCTAACTAAGTAAGCTTAGTTACTTGGGATACTGAGGTAGGAGGATCTCAAGTTCAAGCCAACCTGGGCAATTTAATGAGACCCTAGCTCAAGATGAAGTGTTAAAAAGAACTAAGGATATATCCCTGTGGTAGAGTACTTTTCTAGCATGCACATATGTTCTGGTTTATATGTAGATGTCCCCCTGAGACCTCATGCAATCATAAGTGGGGTTTGGGGCAGGTAATTGGGTTATGGAGGGTTATAGCTGACTTGCTGTTAGGAGGGGAGTCTGGTCTGAGGAGGCCAGTCATGGGAGGCATGGCTTTAAAGGGGTTATCCCCTCCCCAGCTCCTCCCTTCACTCTGCTTCCACACTGCCCTGCTCTGAGCTGCCCTGCTCTGCTGTCCTGGACTGAAACATGAGTCAAAATAAATCTTTAACATTGTGGATGTTGAGTAATATGTCTCAGTGATAAGGAAAGGGACTAAGAAAACAAGGCTCTGGTTCCAACCCCCAGTGCCCTTCTCCCTAGCTCTACTGAATAATAATTGACAAAAATTGTACATGTGCAAGGCTGGGGTTGTAGCTCAGTGGTACACGGCTTGCCTGCAAGACTCTGGTTTCTGTCCCTAGCACCACCTAAACAATCTGTATTCCAGGGGTCTGCCTACCTGATCTTGTGTATATGGACACACTGTGAAGTGGTTCACACTGTCAAAAATGTTTAAGATCTCCTCTCAGCACACTTGAAGTATATAACACAGTATTAGTATCTATCATCCCCATGTTGAGTATATCTTCTGAATTTATCTTAGAACTAAAATGTTGTACTCTTTAAGCAAGACATCCCCATTTGGCTCACCTTCTCCATCCCTGACATTACATTCTGCTTTAAGTTTCACATATAAATGAGATCACAATGAGGAGGGGAGGAGGGGTTGAAGGGAAGGTAGGGGAATGGGAAATAAAAGAATCAAGTTATATCATGTACAGGTACAAATTCTCTGTGATGAATGTGATCATTATATATATCCAAAATGTAGCAATGAAATCTGATTGAAGAAAAAAAATGAGATCACACTATATGTCTTCCTGTGCCTGGATGATTTCCTGTAGCATAATGTCTCCAGCTCCATCCATGCTGTCACAAATGGCAAGGTTTCCTTCTGTGTTACCACTGAGCAGTGTTCCGTTGTGTACTTACATCACTTATATCTTCATCCATTCATCCACTAGTGGACCCTGAGGTTGTTTCCATTTCTTGGCTACTGTGAATAATCCAGTGAACATGGGAGTCTAGAAGTCTCTTCAGCATATTCATTTCATTTCCTTTGGACTCTGATGGCCTCCCCAGCTGTTTTTCTGAGTCTCACTGCCTTCTGATCTTCATAGATCAGCTGCTGCCAAAGCCTCTGCTGGAGGCTCCTGTGGTCCTTAATACTATTTCTGCAGACCCGCCCTCTCCCTACCCCTCCTGCTGCATCCAGGGTCTGTATCTCAGGCTCCTGGTTTTGCTTGCTATCCATCAGCACCATGACATTCAATATTCATGTCTCTCTGAAAGAGGCCAGCACAGGGAAACACTGCTCAGACTTATTTAATTATGTCTTTCTCCAATTGGCTGAAGTTCTGTAATGGCCATGGCAGCATGTCCTCTTGCTAAAGTATCTACCCTAATTCCACTCAGACACAGGAGCCAACAAAAGATTTGTTGCATGATCAAATGAAGGAATGAGTGCATAATGTCCCATCTGAAGCTCATTCTTGCTGGAAGATGAAGGAAACCATCCACAGCATCCTCATTTAAGCAAAGGATGAGAGTGTTCTTTTCTAATTTATGTTTGCACGAATGACGACAGTCTTGGGTAACTTTACAGGTGTTCCTAGCTGCATAAGGCCATGAACTGCTTATTCACTCACCCCAGAGGCAACCTAGGCAGTCATTATTGCCAAAATATCAGTCTCCATTGCATCAGGACCTTTGCTTAGGAAGGACTATTGGGACACAGAGCATCGGCTGCTATATCGTTATAGCTCTGAAATTGTAATTGGAAGAGAATTAACAGACTTTGACAGGCTTTGGGGGAGGGTAGGGGTAAGGAATGCTTAAAACCAGGGCTGTTTTTTAAATGAAATTCAAATACAGTTAAGTGGGCCACATTGCAACATGAGTCTGAGCAGCCACTTTGCCAGATATTGAACAAATAAAAGGCTTTATTTGGTAGCTGGGCAGGCTGAGACTCCCAACTCTTACTTAAGATAAGCACTCTAGCCGTGTAGCATATCTGCTCCTGAGCCAAACCAATAAAATTAGAGATGCCATGAATATAAGCTGTGCAATGGGTATGAAGTCTGACCTCCTTGGGTGTAGTAGCACCTTACAGCAGAGGAAACTACAAGTTTACCTCTGTGTGCTGGCTGCTAGGGTTACCTCTGTCTCCAGGGACAGATTCCTGGAAGTAAATTGAAGGTGGCCAGTGTGTGGAAGTAACCACTTGTATTATGGGACACTGTGGAGCTGTGAGTAGGACAGAGGGGACAAGCATGTGAAGAGGAAGGAAAGAGGGTGCCAGAATAAAGGCTCAGTTTCAAAATATCATAAAGGGTCTTTCTCTTACCAGAAAGAGGACAGAACTTGCTAGCCCTCTTTTTCTGATTCTGCTACCTACCATTTGGGGCTTCTGTGTCAGATATCATGTTCATCTTTTGTCAGATATCATGTTCATCTTTTCTTATAATTGTGATTTAGTTAGTTCATTATCTCACTAACAAACAACTATTAAAGATGTAATAATCCTATTACCATTAGTAATATAGTCCATTTACACTATGAATTAGGTTGGATTCTGGAGATGATATGAGCATCGTATAGGAAAATATGTTTGAAAGTCTGAGCAGTAGACATTTAGATCAAACTTTTGAGATGTCTGATACTAATATCTCATAGTCAGACAGGCTTGGGATGTGGCTCGGTGGTAGAACACTTGCCTAGCATGCTTGAAGTTTTTGGTTTGATCTCCAGCACTGCAAACAATGAAAACCCTTACTTAGACCTCACCATCAAAGCTGAAAGAGTCTTAAGGCATCTATTATCCATTTTCATCAAGAAAATTAGAGTCAACTTTAAAATTAAATAATGACATTTTATATATACTTGGTTTCTCAGGTATATTTTTTTCTCTTTGTTTTGTTTTTGCTTTTGTTTTGAGATATGGTCTCTTTATTTAATTAGGGCTGGCTTTGAATTCCGTATGTGGCCCAGGCTAACTTCAAACTCAGTGATGCTCCTGCCTCAGCCTTCCAAGTGCTGGAATTATAGGCACCACCACCCTTGGCTGGTTTCCCAGGTATCTTTTAGAAAAAGTAGTTGTGTACTTTCACACCCACATTCTGATTTTCCTTTACTGGTCCCTTCTTGTACCTAGCTACACATCATTTCTACCTGGCCATGATGTTTGAACTGGATGACTGTGGGGAGGGGGTGTTTCCAATTATGAATCACAAAGTGATAAACCTTAAGGTAGGGGTTTGTCCGTGTGGGTACATCTGCACTGCTATGGGCCTCTTGGGATGTATTCCTTTTGCCCAAGACCAGATACATTGACTTTCTTTTTTTTTTTTAATAGTACATGTTTGCAGCACGTAATGAACACATTCATCATGGGGAGTTGTAGACCCTTATAGTTCCCTGTACCCTTGCCTTCTTCCCCTCTCATCCCTAGATCCCCTTCCCACCTGCAAAAGGTCACCTCATTATTACCTGTCCACACCAGATATACTGACTTTCCAACAGAATACTTCGTTGTTGATCTAGAATTTTGTGTGTGTGAGAGAGGTAGTGGTACTGAGGATTAATCCCAGGGTCTTTGCACTAAACTACAATCCAGGATTCTTCTTTAATTTTTTAAATTGTTATTTTGAGTCAAGTCTTATTAAATTGCTAAGTTGCTCGGGTTTGGGCTCAAACTTGAGATCCTTCTCCCACCATCCCCGGCTTGATTTAGACTCCCCTTTATAGTTAATGAATGACCTATAGCTATCAACTTTACACTTAACCAGAAAGATGTCACATCTTGAGAAGAATAATATTGCAATGAGAACATCCTCTTTTGATTTAGCAAAATATAAATAGGTTAGCATTTAGTATGTAAAATAATAAGTGTATTATTTATTACACTAATTGTACATACCCTGCACAGTTATGTGAGTTATTCTCGTCAAAGAGAATTTCTGTTAACCATAGGCTGCTTAGCAGCAAAAAAAAACACATTGTTTTTCTAATGCGTTTGCTTCTCCTAACAACCTCATCAAATATGCTGAGAGGAATTTTGGGATCCACTGAGAAATCTGCATTCTAGGGTGTGATGTCACTAGCCCAGGTGACAAAGCAGTGCTAAGTCAAAGGCAGTGAAGCCAAACCAGAAATTGTGAGCCTTGGACAATGCCACCTCCTTCACCCACAGCACTGCCTCTGCCTGTGCCCTGGCCTCACCGACATGGGCGCTGCCCTGGCTTCGTTTGGTCATCACCTGCTACTTGACATCTGCCCTCCCAGGAGCAAATGCATTGCTTTCCTCATGGCCTGGAGACTTCCATATTTAAAGCATATTTCAGGCTTTATTGCTATTTTTTGGTTTTTGTTTTTTAGTTTTTTGATGCCTAACCTAAGCTGGTTTTGAATTTTTCACAAAAAAAACCTCAATATAATACAGACAGTCTCCCACTTTTTATTTTTCGACTTTATCATGGTGCAAAAGTGTGTTAAGTGTTTAGTAAAAACCATACTTGGAGTTTTGAAATTGGATCCTGCTCTGGGCTGGTGATGTGTGGTGTGAGCCTCTTGTCATACGGCAGCAGCAACCACAGCTCGCAGGCGGGGTTCACCACCGACCCTTCCCAGGATACTGTGCTCCTGAGCTGTGAGGGTCGGCAAGTTAGGTGGCTTCCACGCCTTCTCTGCTCACACTATCACCAACTTACAATGGGTTTAATGGGCCATAACCTCATTCTGAGTCTAGGAGCATTTGTATTTGTTTTCCATTCAGGATTGCCAAGCATCTAACATATTCACAACATCACTGAACTCTGTGTAAAAGGGCTCTGTCACTGGGATTGCTGCCAGGGTCCACCTGGGTCAGTACCAGCCCCTGCCCTGTCTCGTACCTACGCAGCAGGAACTTCTGAGCTTGTGAGAGGTGGCCCATCGTGTCAAAGGAAGACAGAACCATGTGGCCACAGTGCTGGCCATGTGTCCCTTAACAGGCTGAGTGTTAGAGGGCTGGGCGAGGTCCCCAGATTAACAATAACAAGCAGTCGGGAAGGAAACCGGACGTGATCCTGGAAGGCACGGAAAGCACACCTCATGGTGTGTTTGGAGGTGGTGAGGTTCTGAGGGATGAGGCTGTCCAGCAGCTGGTCTCTCCCACTCGCTGCCCCACCAGTAGGCTCCAGATGACAGAGCAGATCACAGCTGTCTCCACTGGTGACTGTATCCATGTCTTAGTCTGTTTTCTGCTTCTATAACAGAACATCCCAGGCTGGGTATTGTAAACATTAGAGGTTTATCCACCTCATGCTTCTGGAGCCTGGGGAGTCTGAGATTGAGGGATCAGAGAGGGTCTTCCTGCTGTGCTGCTTGGTGGAGGATGTCACATGGCAAGGGAGAGGGAGAGCAAGAGGTTACAGAATTGATACAATAATGACATTAACCCATTTTTGAGGATGGAGTCTTGTGGCCTAATCACCTCTCAGAGGCCTTACCTCTTAATCCAGTGGCAGTTGTTTCACAGTGAGTTTTGGAGTTGTTCAATCTGGCAGCAAATAACTGGTATCACTGATCTTATTCCAGAGGGCCTTTGCACATCCAGCACCAGGAGCTATGTCTATTCTCCTACCAGGTACCCTGAACCACTCAGCCATTGATCTGGGAGCTAGCTGCTCAGGTGACCAATGGAGACTTCTGCCCAGAAATCTTTGTGGGATAAAGAATGGTAAAGCTCCCAGCCACTGAGAGGAATGGGTGCTGGCAGGGAAGGTCTGTGTGATACTTTTCTTCCCAGGATTTCAGTCCATTCCCCCCTTGGCAGGTTTTCTTTGTAGTTGGGGTCCATTCGCTCTTCTGATTCTGGAGAAAGTATGAGAATGTGGTTTCCCGAGGAACCGTCAGAAGCTTTCCTTATACCTGAGCACTGTGTCCCCAAGGATGGGCTGGTGATAAGAAGCTCCACCTCTAACAAAGTGGCCACAACTCTGCTCCTGCCAAGCAGGCCACACGTCCAGCAGGCAGAGAGATGTAAGCTGCCCAGGAGCAGCAGCTGGCCACCACTGGCTTTGTCCATTGGTGGTGTCATCCTTAGTGTTGTCAAATGGTTTCTAAGTGAGGATGTCTGTGCTAGGAGACATGAAGGGCGCACAGGGAAACAATACCCAACTGTCACTTCAATTAGAGGAAGACAGCTGAGGCAGTAGAAAGCACCTCAGCAGCTGCTTTAATGTGTAAAACTGATTTGAGAATTGGAGATGCCTGATTGAGCAAAGCTGGGCCTGCGCCTTTTGTGGACTTGGGTCTTTCATGATGGCAAATGAGTTGTTGTGACATCCCCTAAATTATGACCTCATTGGCTCCTGGTTGGAAACTGAGCTAGGAGTTGGCCTCTTCTTTGCCTAGAAACATACTGAATGCAAAGAACAAAAGCAAAAAGTCCAGCTGAAAAGAATGCAGGGATGATACAGCACAAATATATGCTTTATACGCAGTTGTTAGGGGCTGCAAGGGTAGCTCAGTGGGGCAACATTGGTCACCTAGCATGTGCGAGGCCTGACTTCAGTCCTCAATAACACACACACACACACACACACACACACACACACACACGTTTTTAGTACACTGGGTTAAACACTGCATGTAGAAGCCTTGCTGTCCCTCCGAGGGGGTGTCTGTGTTGACTGCACACCCCCAGATTCTGGCCAGTCTGCCTCCAGCAAGCAGACATTGTTTTGCTCCAGTGACCTTCAAGATTAGGGCCACCCATCTGGAAAACTTTCACTGCTCTGGATAGGGAATGTGGGGGAGGCACAGTCTCCAAGGTGACATCAGTCTTGGCACTAGCTGCAGCTATTAGGTAGGTAGTCCTGGCTGTGAACTTCAGTGGTTGCTACTGCAGTCTTATTTACCACCAGGCAGGAAGAAGACAGGGGATGAGCTGTAGGAAGTCAAGACAAAGCCACCTTTAGAGCTACTGTTGGCAGTCTTCCCAGGTTCTTTGAGCTCCAAAGGTAGAGGTGAGAAGCTGCAAATTACCTAAGCACTGGGGATAATGGCCAGTGCGGACACAGAGATTGACTGCATCTCATGCTATACCTGCCTGACCTCCAAATTCAGAGATAGAAAGTATATTTTTTTCTTCTGTCTGAAGCCTGCCTTTGCAAATCCTCATTTGCTCCATCTCATCACCCCATAGGATTGGCAAGTCAACACCTATCCCTGTTGAGAAAATACCATTTTCCCCACAGGAATGCAGTTTAGCCCAGTAACCCAGATAAGGTAAGCCAAGACAGTCATACACTTGTATGAAATCAACACCTTTCCCTTAGAGGTGATTATTTAATCTTATCCACTGTTATTCACATTTATGTTTTTATATACACTTGTAATTTATAAACATTTAATTTAGCAGCCTCCACCATCTTCATGCAGAAGTTACACTGAGGCTATCAGGTCCAGGGGTGAGAGAGCAGTTTGCTCCTTCCCCTCATTGTAGTGTGTATATGGGGCTGAGCAGGAGGGAGAGAGTCTAGTCTTAGTGCTGGAGTGTGCAGAAAATTACTTCATCTCTAGAATTAGGACTTTGGGTGAATTTTCCTATAGAAATGTCATAAACTATGGTTAAGTGAAATGATACATATATACAGGGAGAAAGGAGTAGCTGCCTGGCCTGGCCTTCCCTTGCTCTCGCCCTCATATCATTTCCTGTTCCTGATTCCCACTGATGAAGCTTGGCCTGAAGCCATTTGTCAGGGCAGCCTGAGAATTGAGGGGCTAGAGAGAAAACAATGGCTGAAGAGAGAACCCAAGAGCAAAGAAGCAAATAGAGACACAGTAGTATGAAAAGGGACCATGGTGAATGATACAGCACAGCTAAAGTGAAAGTGTCCAGTATAGGCTGAGGGAGTCCCACTTCTCTCTGAGGTTCAAAGGCAGCCAGTGGCACTGGATTCAGTGATATGCCTGTTTACACGTTGGAAAGGACACTGGCAGCAGAAGAATGGTTGAAAGTGAGCCCCAGCATAAGATAGGAGAGCAATCAGGAGGCCATGGCAGGAGGCCAGGCAAAGCTTCCACAGACCTATGATAAGGCAGTGGTGGTCTCGCATTGCACAGAGAACTGGGATGGACAGTCTTAAGACTTAAGTGACCACAGAGATCCTCAGGGAAGTGCCAGTAGGTGGCAGTGCTGGGGTTGGAACTTCATCACTGTGCTTTCACTAATAACTGTGAAAGATCATCCCACCTTATCCCCAGAAGAGGTTTTCTAAGGCCCTGGTAGAGTGAAACCTCAAATAGTGCTAAACCCTAAATAGACAGTGGTTTATTTCTATGCCTACATATTGTAAACTTTCACCTTTTTCTGTAAAGAGAGCACTTTACAGCTTTCCTTTGATGTGTCTGAATTGCCAACATCACGGCTTTTATGGAATAAAATAAGGGTTACTTGAACACACCAGCATTGTAATACCATGACACTGATCTGATAACCAAGACCGATACTAAGTAACTACTGGGCAGGTAGCATATACAGCATGGACACACTGGATAAGGGACGATTGACATCCTGTGTAGGGCAGAGAAAGATAGCATGGGATTTCATTGTACTTCCAAGAACAACATGTAAAACCTATGAATTGTTTACTTCTGGAATATTCCATTTAATATTTTTGAACCATATTTGTCTAAGCCTAACTGAAAAACACAGGAAGTAAAACTTGGGGGATCAGGGTAGTAGTAGATTAGTCTCACTAGTTTCCCAGATAGAGACAAATAGAGGTTAGATGTTCCTGTGGTCATCTGTTCTAGTGCTGTAATATAGAGGTCCATGCTTTCACTCCTTTATTTAGGATTTCAGATGTCATTTTCTTTCAGTATCACATTTTCCATAGTTTGTATCAACACACTATAGAAATTGTCTTGCTTATACATAAGCTGGGTAAATGTTCCTGAATTTAAAAGTTTAGGATTTAACTTAAATTTTCTGTTTATAGTTTTTTTAAGAAAAACTTCATTACTGGGAAGAAACATTCTACAGTATCCTAAAGTTCAGATAACCCAGAATGCAGCTGTAGACAACTGGAGTTCACAATATTCCCATCCAAAATTCTTGTAGTTCTGTTCATAAGCATCTCTGGCGAAGCTCCCACGATTTGTAAGGCTTTCTATAAAACCACTAATTGAATTGCAGCCCTTGTTAGTTAATAGAGGTCAAAGTATTAGTTCTAAATAATGCAACTTGGTATGTTACTCAGAAATTCCAGGAAAAGCTTTTTTTTTTTTTTTCCCCCTGATCTTCAGTTTCATTCTGAGCAATACACAACAATCACATTGTTCAGCTCCTGAGCAAAATGGCAAGTCACTAGCTTTTTTAAAAAGCATGTTGCCCCTATTAAAAACTGAAGCTTTCTGGATATATTTTACAGAATCTGAATCTTTATTTAAACTTAAAAGTTTTAAATAAATACTTATTAGTGTTATAAAAATTGAAGCATCTTCATTCTGGAAAAAAAATAGTAGTATGTAATGACTTGTTACCTTAGTATAGCTGTACATCTATAGACGCAACTGGGTATAGGCAGAACCGGGGGAAATGGCACACAGCTGTAATTAGCACTTGGGAGGCTAAGGCAGGAGGATCACCATGAGTTTGAAGCCAGCCTAGACTACATACTGAGTTCAAGGCCAGACTGAACTACATACAAGACCCTGTCTCAAAAAACAAAAAAATGGAAGAAAAAAAAAACCTGACACAGGCAGGATAACTTGACAGAATCTCACATGGAGATGAATAATCACAGTTTTTGTGCAGTTTTGTTCTGAGAGCAGCCATATAAAACTAGTATTATTACATGCTTGGGTAATATCAGTTTGATGAGATGCCTGAAGCTGTGTAGAAGCACAGAATAAGGCATCTTATTCATTCTAGGGGGTTTCAGGAAGGAATTTCCAGAGAAGCTGATGCTTACCATTGACCTCATAAAATGATTTGGTATTGATTAGTAGTTTTTCTAACTTTTTTTCCTAAGGCCATTTCCCCCTTAATTTCTACTACTTTATTACACTGGGCCATCCTTCTAGTGAGCAGTCATTTTAGTTTGTTAAGGATTTTTCCAGCTTTAACCCTGAAAGTTCCCAGGTCCTAGAACGCTCATTTCTGGTTCAGCTGGACAGCTGGTTACCCTAACCTACGCTTGCCAATTATAACTTATGTTCCTGACTACTCTGTTCCTTTGCCCGTGTCAGTTTCTTATCACTGTGTTGAGTTCATTATGAGGCCTGTACCAATCTTGCACACAACAGAGACTCATGGATTGACTAGTTGGTTGATAGGGACATAAATGTTAATACCTTATTTTAGAGATGACACTGAAGATTACTGAAATGATTTCCTGAAAATCATGTGACAGTACCAAATGTAAAATTTAGGTTTAGCTCTAGGTCATCTATGGGTCATACTCAAACTACCTAACAAACATGCTTGCCAGCACATCTTGAGCCCTAAGGGCCAGTTTAACAGGTGTCTTTGTTGGTTATAAGTTTTCCTAGTGCCCTCTGGTGGTAATGCCAATAATTGCCCAGCTGAGTTATAAGGCAGGACCATGTCTTCTTACCTTGTTTCCAGTGCAAGTCATAAGACTAGTACTACTTCATATTCAATCAGTAGTTCCTATACACTGGATTTGAATATTTGATTAAGCTTCTAGTTCATTTTGAAACTCTGAGACCCTGGAACCACAGTACCTCCCTGAGTCAGAAAAGGCAGACAGGTGATAATTCAGTGTTAGGCTTATTTTGAAACTGGTTACAGAATTCATCTACTCTGTGTGATGAATCAAGACTACGTAAGTGACTCATTCGCATGCAACCCACAGGCCCCCTAAATTCCCCATTAGAACATTAAACTAGAAGGCATGCAGTAGCCCATCAATCTTGTAATTGATGGATTGCTTGACAATCTAAGTCAGTGTAGCTTCTTGGGTCAGTCCCAGATGGAGTCAACCCTTCACCCTTTTATCCTTGACTCTAGGGATGACCCAGGGGCCAATAAACACAAGAATGTATCAAGCAGGTCCACTGTAGGAGCATATGAGATACAGTTCTTTTTACCCAAGGTCAAATTCTGCTCATGAGAAGGGATAAGCTAAATGGAGATCTAACCTGGTCTTTCCACAACTTCCTCCTCCTCTTCTACTGCCCTTCAGTTGTCTTGGAGGAAATGGCCTTGACAACAATCTAAGGACTGCTGGGATTTGATGTTAGGGTAATGAGGTGCTGGAATTTGAGTCAGGTGCTTTGCCTACAGATCCCAGCTGTGTTTCAGTCCCTCTGCTCATTAGTTTAATGCAGTGGGGAACAACATAGGCTTTAGAGGGGCAGCTGCATGACCCCCCAGACAATGACCTAACCTACCCAACTGTCCATAATGTGAAAATCATTCTGTTGACCTCATGCTTCCAGGAGTACTCAGGAGCATGATGTTTTTTAAAGACTTTAGTGTACGACCCAGACACATAGCAAGCACTAATCAAATACTATTCATTTAGTCATCAATCATTTATTGAGAGTAGAAAGACTGACATTTAAACTAGCTCATGAGGGCTGAGCAGATCTTGACCTGATGGGTTGAAAGGTAGCAGCATTTTCAATTAGGGGGAAAGAACATGGACACAGGTACATGGGGTACAGGAAGGTATGGATACATATGTGCAAGGGCACGGACAGAGGTGGGGGCCAGGCATAAATACAGGTCTGAGGGAGGAAGGCAGAGACACACATTGCAAGGGCAGAAGGGAATGGACACAGGTCTGGGGGAAGAAGGCATGAACACAGAAGTGTACTGGAGGGAAGGGCTTGGTCACATGCTTGTCATTTTCTGTGCATATGAGAAGCGCAAGATGTGTGATTGGCTTAATTTGAATTCTTGGGTCTGAACTTCTAATACTCCAAAGCTGTCTTCACTTCGCTCCATCCTCTGGCCTGTTACAATACATTGAAAAAGCTCCTGCTAGCTGTTTTCTTCACAAAGCCTGTCACCGAACTTCCTTGGTGTGGCCCTCCTGCCCGTGACCATAGCAAGGCGTAGCTCTTTCATTCCTGTTTGTTGGTACTTTACAGCTCTCCTGGATGGGAAGCAAAGGACAGCTCCTTCCCGTCTCCATCTCTGCACCACACGCACCTGTTCCCATGTAAACCAAGCTCCCTCTTGCTTACTGGCTGTGTTGTACTGAACACAGGCTGGCGTTTCAGCGTGCCTCAGTTGAGACAGTTATGGGTTTTTCTGGTACTTGGTAAGATTCCTTCCAGTGTATAGTTCACAGAAAAGAAACAGTCTTGAATAATGGCATTTTCCTTCCAGTAGTTTTCCACAACTTACCTCCACAGGTTTCAACAAGTTCAAGGATTCACCATCATACTGATGCAGAACCCATAACTTCTTTTTTTTTAGGGCTATGTATTTGCCTTCTTCCCTTCAATGTATTATGAAATGAATTGATGGAAACTGTTAGTTAAAAAGTGGTTCTTAATGTGATCAGCCCTATCATCGGACTTACCTTTGCCTTTCTTTTTCTCTTTTTTTAATACTGGCAATTGTTAAGCAAAACAATTAGCCCCGGATTGGGGAGGTTCTTCTGTGGGCAAACGGCTAAATGTCCGCTTTGTTTTCTGCTGCAGGCAGCGGCCACCTTGGAGCCCGATGAGCGGAGCAGAGATGGCAGCTGGGCTGGTGGCCTGGATGACGACGCTCTGCAGTGGGGGCCTGCGGACACACATGTCCACGCAGGTCTGAGCCACGCTGCCCTGGGCTCCCAGAACATGACCACAACCCAGAATGGCCATGGGCCGGCTATTGCAGCACCCTGTTCGGGCTCCGACCTGAAGGACCCCAAGATGGTGACATCTGCGGCCTGCCGGAACGGAGGGTACAGAAGCGACCCTGAGGCCCCGGAGGCCCGGCTCAGCCCCTCCAAGCTCGTGCGCCTCTTCTCCGTGAGCCGCAAGCGGGCGGGCGCAGACGGCGAGAGGCCGCGCTCCGTGGTGCTTGTGGGGAGCTCCTCCACGTGGAACGCCCTGGCCTCCTTCCGCAAAATGGGGTCTTTCAAAAAACTCAAGTCCTCCATCCTTCAAGGGATCCAGAACCGAGAGGCGTCCGAGGCCGCCAAGGAAGACGCGTGGGAAGGTGCCCTGGGCACAGGCGTGCCCAACGGGGCGGCGGTGCTGGCGGCG
>NW_004955497.1:4291406-4296057 GCF_000276665.1 Chinchilla lanigera | reverse complement strand
GCGTGAGGACGAGGGCGGCGGCCTCCCCCGGCGGAGCCCCGAGCACGAGCAGGAGAAGGTAAGGCCCGGCGGGGTCCCTGTGACCGAAGGCCTCGGCGATGGCGGGGCGCCGGCCCAGTGCCGCCTTCGTCCTTCAGCCGCCGCTGTCCGGGCGACCCCGGCCGGTCTCACTTACGAGGCGGGTTCTCCAGGTGCTGTTCACCAAGTCATTCCTGTCCCTCGAAAGGAGTTGTTAGTCTCCGAAGTCCCTTGATGGCGTCAGCACAGCATCAGAAAAGATATCGGGCGTCTTCGATGTGCTAGGGTCTAGGGGCGGGGATCCTCTGCGGGTATCAGAGGCGCTCACATTTTCGTAGTTTTCAGTACCCGTATCTTCTTCATATTTTAAATTGTTCCCATATCCTTTCCAGTAGAGCCCCTGTAAATGAAACTGTGTTAAGAAACCACTGCAGGTCCTAAGTATGTTTTAGTTCCTAGAAGTGAATTAGAAATGTTCAACCATGAATAAAATACACGTATTTTGGAGATTTTATGCTAGTTACTGTATTTATTTTTAGAGTTAATCTCTAAAGCACCTCATGAATTGAATTGGCTAATAACTGCCAGAGCTAGAAGAGCAAAGTTCTGCTCACATTCCGTCAAGCATCCAGACAGCTTTGGGTTACTGTAGAATTTCCACTTTATAAATGTACTCAGTAATACATTGTATTATATTTTATTGTTATAAATGTGTTCACCTTCCGTGAGTGAAAAATGGGGAAATGTATGCATGTATATGTATTTGCAAGTTACTCTTCACATAGTGCTTTACGACTGTGAATTGGTGCTTGCCACGGAAAATAATCCCCTTCCCACCAGCTGCCTGAGAGACTTCAGTCTTACTAACACCTGCAGACGAGCAATCGCACTGTTCGGTGTGCAACCTCAGAAGCCAGCACGGCCTGTGGACTGTTTGACCTTTGCTATCCAGAGATGTGTAGGCAGTAGAACTTTCCAGAAAGACCGAGGAAGTAGAGTTTTCGCAGAGTACTTTTCAGGAGATCAAATCAGCTTAAAGGATTGCTGGTGTTTGGGATCCCTGATACAGAGGTCTGAGGGCTAATCTGTCTTTTGGAATTCTCAAATACCACTCACTCATTTGGAATTTTTGAAAAAACTCCTGTGTCTCAGTTGTCAGACAGAACTAGCTACTCACCTTGAGAAGGAGTTCCAGTTCTGCAGGCTGTGGTTTTTTCATTGGCCAAAACCTTCACTGAGTCCTGGGTGTATTTGTCGGCTTTGCATCCTTGTAGCAAAATACCTGACCCAGGGCATTGTGATGTAGAGAGAGGTTTACTTTGGCTCATGGTTCTGGAGGCCCAAGTCCAAGGCTGGGCGCCCCATCAGTGAGGGCGTCTGGCAGGGGTGGCACGGTATGGCAGAAGCAGATGTCAGACTGGGTATTCACTTTTCCAGCCAGGAAGCACAGGATGAGCGGGTCCCAGAAGAGAGCCTAGACTCCTATAGGTCCCACTTCTTAAAGGTCCATAGTAGCCAAGTGTGATGGCACACACCTGCAATCCCAGCACTTGAGAGGCTGATGCAGGAGGATATTGGTGAGTTCAAGGCCAGCATGAGCTGCATAGTCAGTTCCAGCACAACCTAGACTACATAGCAATATCCTGTCTCAACGAATAAATAAATACTGAAGGTCCATAGTATCTCCTAATACCACTACCCTGGGACCAAGTTTAAGTCTCTAGGTTTCTTTATGTAAAAGATGGGGTTGTATGTTAGTAAAATACGTTTTAAAAATTTTTTAAATGTTTTATTCCTGAGTGCATGTTAAGTGATTATATGCAAAAGATAGTGTCTAACTTTATTTACCAGTAGGACATTGGCCATTCTGTGTCTAATTTTATGTGTATATTTACTACTATTAGTTATTTAATTTCTTCTTGCAAGGGTTTAGCAAGGATAGAAAGCAGAAGCAACACTAGTATTAAAATTCAGTTTATTAAAGCTTTACATGTGTTAATAATTCTACAGATTTGCCACAGTATGTTCATCACATTTTTAAATTGCATTAATTTTCTCAATATTCTTATCATTATATCAAGCTTGCTTTTGCATTTTTAATGTAAATATCAGAAATAGAAAGAAGTAGAGGATGGGGAGAGAGCTTAGGGATAGAGCACTTACCTAGTATTGTGAGGCCCTGGGTGGGACCCTTAGTGTTGGGGGATGATGGTTTTACCCAGCTTACATTTGTTTGTTTGTTTGTTTGAGACAGGGTCTTGCTATGTAGTTGAGGCTGGCCTTGAACTCATAGCAGTCCTCCTGCCTCAACCTCTGGGGTGCTGGGGTTACAGGCATGTGCCACCACACCCAGTTTAACCAGCTTGCATTTTATATATTGGGAATCTTTAATATTACTCACAGAGAAGTGTTTTGAAGATGTAATCTGAAACCTTCACTTTGTTTTGACCTTAAAAAACCAAATACAAACAAATGAAACAAAACACCTTGCAAAACACAAGAATTTTAATCTTCGCTAACCTTCGCGAGTTTAAAGGCAGTTTTTATTTCATACAACAGTACACAAAATTAAACTTTAGTTTTCACCATATTTTAGCATACATTGTCTTATTTGTTATTTAGTCCATTGCCAGTATGGTTATACTTACAAGTTTAAATTTAAGCTTTTTTTTGGTAGAATGAAAAGATTAAAATCTATATGTACTGTAGTATTATTTAAAATAAATAAGACACTTTTAATGGGAGGGATAATTTTTATTTGTAGTCATTTACTTGTATTATACCACCCTAAAATGATGTCCTCTTCAGAAAACTGTCAGCGGCTTTAACTAAATTGTGTGTTGCCCTCATGCTGTTGAGCAAACTGCCTTGCCACTTGCATCATTAAACACGGTCTGCTCCTGCCACCTAGGGGTCAGCTCTGGTCTAAGAACAGAGCTCTCTTGAACAGCTCCCTCAAATTGTTCCCTGGTTGGTACAGTTTGAGAAATGGGTTTTAAATTAGCAGTAGAGCCAGGTGTAGTGGAGCACACCTGTAATCCCAGCCCTTGGGAAGCTGAGGCAGGAAGATCTCTGCAAGTTGGAGGCCAGCCTGGGCTACACAGTGAGTTCAAGGCCATCCTGAACTGCATAACAAGACCCTGTGTCAAAAGAAAGAAGGGACGAGGGAGAGAAGAAAAGAAGGAAAGGAGGGAGGAAGGATGGGAGGGAGGAGAAGTGAGAGAGAGAGAGAAAAAAAGCAAGCAAGCAAGTGAGCGAGCCTAACCTGAGCAAACTGGGAAAACTTGAGTTCCTCCTGGCCTCGATTCTTGTAAGGTTCAAATATGGAATATCTATCTTTGCCTCATGGGGTCGTAAGAGTGGATAGGAATAGGGGCTGTGGATTTAGCTCAGCGGCAAAAGCGCCTGCCTGGCAAGCGCAAGGTCGTGAGTTCGGTTCCCGGTACCGGAGAAAAACCAAAACAGAAAAGAAAAGTGGATAGGACTGTATGTGTTAAACATTTAGCCTAGCATTTTAACACTGGTACCACTGTGGTTTTCACCGTTCCTTTAGATAATTTGTTCTTCCTAAGCTCACTTGACTTTTTTGGGGGGCGGGAAGTGTGTAGCAGGAATCAAACTCAGCACCTCATACTTGCCAGGCAGACGCTGTGCCACTGAGCTAAATCTCTGGCCCCTGACTTTTTTTTCTTGTTGTTGTTTGCTTGTTGTGTTTTTGAGACAGTCTCACTTTGTAGCTCTGGCTGGCCTCGAATTCACTGCAGCATAGGCTGGCCTTGAACTCGCAGCGATCCCAAGTGCTGGGATTACAGGTGTGTGCCACCATGCCTAATGGACCTGATTTATGACAAATGGTGGGTTAAGGACTTTTTTTCCAGAACTTTAAAAATATATATACATATATAATGCTGTGTTGTAGTTTTACAAGGGATTTTGAAATTCTTCAGATAATTGGCCTGGTGCCGCATGACTTTTTTTTATTGTGTGCGAGTGAAGTTCCAGCATGTCCTAACACTGATGCTCATTCAGTAGTATATCAAACCTAATTTGTTGAGCATCTACCAAGTGGAAGAGACCAGTTAGGAACAGCTTAGAGAGGAATTTGGGTGATACCAACAAGACTGTAAGAAGCCCAGGTGTATAACTCATAGGAGAGCTGTGCAGGATGGGGTTAATCCCAGAGAAGAGGTAGACCTAAATACTGGGTGTTTCCTGAGAGCTGCAGTTCTCACCCAGCTATCAAGTTGGTTCCGTTCAATGAAGGCTTCACAAGGGTGCGGATCAGTTCCGGGAAGTTAGATATCTCAAGTGCTTACAAAAAAGACAAGGGCATTTCAGGCAGGTGCAGTAACTGGCCAGGTGTACAAAGACAGAACAAGCAGCTGGGATCTCAGCTTATTAAAACGAAACCACTGAGTGGAGAGACGACCCGCAGAGTGGGAGAAAACTTTTGCCAGCTGTTTCTCAGACAAGTGACTAATATCTAGAACATATGAAATATTGAAAAAAAGGTCTCCCCAAGATTAAACACCCAATCCAAAAATGGGCCTCTGAGATGGATACACACTTCTCAGATGAAGAAATACAAAGGGCAATAAATAGATGCAAAAATGTTTAACGTCACTGTTCATTC
>NW_004955497.1:4260208-4290920 GCF_000276665.1 Chinchilla lanigera | reverse complement strand
TGAAGAGTAGAGGTCCCATTTGACCCACCTATTCCCCTTCGTGGTATTTTCCCAAAAGAATTAAAAGTATCATATTGGAGAAATATATGTGCACCCATATTTATAGCAGCACAATTTGTAATAGCTGAATCTTGGAAACAACCCAGATGCCCATCAAGTGATGAATGGATAAAACGGTTGTATTTTTATGCAGTGGAGTACTGCTTAGCCGTAAAGAAGGATAAACTTGAGACATTTCTAGCAAAATAGAAGCACCTTAAAATCATACTCGTAAGTGAAATAGATCAGTCATACATGTGTAAATAATGCATTGTTTTTCAGGTGTGAGAAACTGAAAGTGTACATAAGACCCAAAATGTGTAATAGATATTGTGAAATAGGAAGAAATTGTTCAAAAGGAAAGGGGAACTAGGCAAGGAGAGGGGGGAAAGGAAGGGAAAAGAAAAAAATGAGAAAAGAAAGATGAAATGGAAACAAAG
Organism: Chinchilla lanigera; assembly: GCF_000276665.1. Lineage (NCBI taxonomy): Eukaryota > Metazoa > Chordata > Mammalia > Rodentia > Chinchillidae > Chinchilla > Chinchilla lanigera. Next base: position 4,290,441 of record NW_004955497.1, on the reverse strand, counting down.
ATTTGTAAATGAGGGGAAGAGAGGTTAAAGGGAGGGGTAAGAATGGGGAAAAAAGAGGTACCAAGATATACTGTGTACACGTAAAAAGTACCTATGGTGAATGTGATCAACATGTGTATCTAAATTGTACCAATAAACTTAGTTTAAAAAAAAACCACCAGAGGCAGAGGCCAGGAACTAGTGTGGTTTGGTTTAGTGTAGTGGGAATAATCCAAGTTAAGATGATATCTTTAAGTCTAGGTCACAAATACCAGAATTCCAGGGCAAAGAATCTTTTTTTTTTTGGTCTTTTTTTGGTTTTTCTCCAGTACCGGGAACTGAACTCACAACCTTGTGCTTGCCAGGCAGGCGCTTTACCGCTGAGCTAAATCCCCAGCCCCTTAGGGCAAAGAATCTATTCAGTACCAAAACTGGTAAAAGCTGAGGGTCCAAGAACATTTAGAAGCAGAGACAAACCAAGTTTGTGTGCTGAAGAACTTAATTCACCGCCTGGAGTGAAGATCAGGCAGAAGAAGAGCAACCAGAAGGAAAGCTGGCAGGAGTTTCTTGCCGCCGCGTAGCCCAGCAGCAGCATGGCCTGAAAGGCGCAGGTGGATGTGGCCAACCTAGGGACAGGAGTGAGTGAGCCTGGAAGCAAGGAACACATGCCACGCAGCCACAAGTCTCGCCGTTCAGCACCTGCTGTGCACCAGAGGGAAAGAATTTGCACAGCGCTGCAAAGCTGTCCTTCTCCCCCTGGGGTCCTAGTCTCACTGGTAGACCCGGGTGCTGCAGGTCAGCGTGAGCGTAGTGATAAGGTCACTCCTTGAGCGCGTGTGCTGTGCCACGGGGCCACCAACTCAAGGACGGAAGCGGCAGAATGGGGCAGGGACAGCCAGTGGAGTCTTGGAGGAGGGATCAGGTAGGGGACACAGGGCAGCCGTGGAGGAAAGGAGGGGCCTTCGGGGCTGACGGAACGAGTGCGGGAGAAGAGGCAGGCAGCTGGCCTGGGCCACAGCATTGCGGTGTGCTAGACTTCTGCTCTTTCTGTCCCGTATTTCCATCACCTGTACCCTTGGCCGATGAGAGTCCCCACACATGGGGTTGTGGAGGAGAAATGTGGTCACACGTCGTTACGGCTGTGTCTGGATATCCCGCCAAAGCCTCGTGCGGTCATAGGTGGGCCTTTCAGAGGTGGCTGGAGCTAGGGTGTGCTGCTGGGATCAAGGATGCCATGCTGGGCGTGATTCATAGTGCAGTGCTAGGATTAAGGGGATCAGACTTGATAAAATATGAGAGACAGAAAGAGGGCTACTGTTGCTGCTGCTTGTTGCTTGTCACTTGCTGCTTGCCGTTTCACTGCTGGTTGCCTTCTGCCTGCCCTGCTTTGCCATGGACTGTTTCTCCTCTGTGACGCCCCTCTGCCATGCCACCCTGCCTTGGAGCCAGCCAACTATGGGCTGAAACCTCTACAAATTGTGAGGCAAATAAACCTTTCCTCCTTTAATTTAGGTGTGGGGTGTTTTGTCTCAGCAACGAGAGAACTAAGACGTGCATGTAGCCAGCACACTTATGCATGCTTGTGGGAGTCCAGCAAGATGAGTTGGTTGTGCTCAGGGGACTGCAGATTTGTTACAGCACTTCTGCATGGAGTGGATGGTGGAGAAGTAGGAGTTAAGATCCGGGCCTTGCTTGGAGCACCGCCTTGGGACTTTACCTGCAGGCACTGCAGAGCCAGGATAGTATCTGAGCAGTGACCGCAGAGGGCCCTGGGCAGGCTGGTCAGCTGTGCAGAGCAGGGTGGATCAGGTAATCAAGGAGAGCAGGGACCACCGGTTCATGGGCCGCGAGACCTGTATTAAAGCTGTGGAAGTAGGAAGGAAAGAGTCAATTCCAGAAGTCTCCGTTTCTGTTTTCAGTGAATGTTCTGGGGAGAGGAAAGGTGACTGGAGGCCAGGAGGGGTGTGGTGCTGGAATGCCACCAGTCCACCAAGAGCAAGCAGTGGGCTGGAGAGAGAAAGGAGAGGATGTTTGTGGCACTGCAGGCTGTGTCATCACTGAAATAAAACCTCTGTCCAGTATAGTAAGGACTAACGCAGGAAATGGATGGGGACTGACGTTAGGCCTGTTCTCAGCACAAACGAATGATCGTGGGGCTTTATGGTGGCGGTGGATACCTGGTATACAAGGATAGCGCCAAGATTCTGGGTCTGCTCTGTGTGCATTAGTCAGAGGTACAAATCCACAACACGACTGGGCTTTCCGTAGATCACTTAGACATTACTTTTTGGGCTGCACAAATAGCTCCTTGGGAGATTTAAACAGTTTAAAAGTTAACATAGCTACTTCACAGAGCCATTCCTAGAACCAAGACAAAACTGTTGCACTTGTAGAAGTAAATGCAGTGACTGCAGAAAGTCTGCCCAGGATCCTGTTCCCCATGGTGCTGGGGATTGAATCCAGGGCCTCATGATTGCTTGGCAGATGTCCCAGCATGGGCCTGCACCCCAGCCTCTGCCCAAGATTAGTTGTTTGTTTGGGTGCTTTTTTATTTTTTGTTTTTGTTTTGTTTTTGTCTTTTTGAGACAGGATTTCACTATGCAGTTCAGGCTGGCCTTGAACTCACTTTGTAGACCAGGATGTCCTTGAATTGACAGTGATCCTTCTGCCTCAGCCTCCTAAATGCTGGGATTATAGGCCTGGGCCACCACACCTGGCCAAGATTAGTTTTAAGGAGATATAATTTACATGACACCAAGTTCAGTGAACGTAAGTTTAGTTGGACAGTTGGTAGGAAATGTGTGGTTGCTCCTCTGTTACCACAGTCCAGCTAAAGAAAACTCTCCCCTCCCCCAGAGGATCGTCTGGCCCCTGGGCTAGGCCACTGTTCATCTGCTTTAAGTTTCTCTCCTGGAACAGTTTTTGTTACCCCAGAAACAAACCTCATGCCCATTTGTGGTCCATTCCTGTTTCTAGCCTGTTATGGTTGATACATTGTGTCAACTTGGGGAGTCTAGAGTTTGGCTAAGTGACTCAGCAGGAAGCCAGGGTGCTTACTTTGTATACATCCTGAGCCTGTGGAAGAGGAGGGCATGGAGATTATGTGAGAGCTACATGCCCCTTAGCTGGGGGTAACCTGTTTACAATGTAAGGCAGGGAAAGAGGCTGCTTGCCGCCATTCCTCTGTTTGCTCTGGCTGCTTTGCTGTTCGGCTGCCATTCCCCCCTTTGCTCTTGTTGCTTTGCTACCTTCTGCCTCGGAGCCAGCCAAGTATGGACTGAAACCTCCACAAACTGTGAGCTAAATAAACCTTTCCTTCCTTCATTTTGGGCGTTGGGTATTTTGTCTCAGCAAGGAGAGAAAAGTAACCAAGACATAGCCCTGCCCAAGATTTACTTTTTGCCTCTAGAGCTTTTACTTTTCTGGATATTTTTCGAAACAGAATCACGTAATGTGGACTTTGGGATTGGCTTCCTTCATTGAGCATGTTGTTTTCAAGGTTTATCTGTGTAGCTTATGTTAGAATTTCATTCCTTTTTACGGCCAGTTTTTGTCATGTGGCTGGCCACATTTTGTTTGTGCATTCATGAGTGGACAGTCACTTGAGTTGTTTCCACCTTTGGGTTAGTGTGAATAGTCCTGCTGTGAACATTGGCATACAAGCCCTTTTGTAGAAATGTAGAGGTTTTTGGGGCGGTTGGTACTGGCAGTCAAACTCAGGACCTCGCACTTGGAAATGTTTTCTTTCTCTGCGGTGGATACCTAGGAGTAGAATTGCTGGAATGTATAACATTGCCTGGTCAGTCAAGGCACCGCAAAAGTGTTTTCCACAAGGACTGTGCATTTTAGATTCTCACCAGCAGCATACGAGGGTGTGGTCCTTCCACATCTTCCCCCAGACCTGTGCTGACGGGGTTGTGGATTCTGACCCTTCTGGTGTGTGAATAGTGAGGTCTCATTTTGGCCTTCACATTTCCCCACGACTAATGCTGCTGAGCAGCTTTTCATGTCCTTACCAATCATGACTGTATCCTAATTTTATAAGTGCCTGTCAAATCTTTGGTTTCTAAGTTTATTACATCTTTGTGTGTTTATTATTGAGCTGTTAAATTTTCTTTACATATTCCTAGTACAAATCTTTGATCAGATACATGATGCCTTAGGGTTCTCCAGAGAAACAGAACCGGTAGTTGGTGTATGTGAAATTTGTCGTGGGAATTGGCTGGTGGCATGCTGGCGGTAAGGCCCACAACCTGCCGTGCAGGCTGGAGACCCAGAAAAGCCAGCGCACCTTCGTTCTGAGGTCCTGAGAACCGGGTGGGGTGGGAGGAGCTGTGTAGGTTGAAGACCCAAGGTCCAGGAGCTGTCATGTCCAGGGCAGCAGGAGAAGGATGATTCACAGCCAGTAGAGAAGGCAGTGCCCCATTCTGGAGCCTCTTTGCTCTGTTGGGGCCGTCAGTGGATGGGCTGGCGCCTGCCCACATTGGTGAGGTGCGTCTTCTGTACCCAGCACACTGGCTGCAGTGCTGATTTCCAGTAGAGCCCTCCAGACACACCCAAAAGTAATGACTGCTTCACCATTTGGTCGCCTGTAGCCCAGTCCGGACACGTGAACGCGGCCGTCATAGGTAAATTAGAAATATCTTTCCACAGTTTGGTTTATACTTGTATTTTTTCAATCGTGTCTTTAGAGAGTTCATTTGTAGGTTTGTTTTGTTTTGTTTTGCTGTTTTCTTTGCTTGTGCAGGGCTGGGATCTCACCCAGGCCCTGGAGCATGCTGGGAAGTGCTGTGCCACTGAGCTCTGTCCCCAGCTCCTCGCTAGCTTTGCTTTGTTTAGTTTGCTCTTTTGTTTTCACTGCACTGGGGCTGAACCAGCGCCTTCTCACTGAGCTGCACCCCCAGCCCTTTCTATTCTTTGTTCTGAGACAGGGTCTCACCAAGTTGCTGGGTTGCCCCGAGTTGGCCTCAGACCTGTGATTCCCCTGCCTCAGCCTCCAGAGTGCTGGGATTACAGATGTGTGAAGTTTCTCATTTTGATGAACGTTCAATTACCAATTTTTTTGTGCTTTTAGTGTTGGAACCAAGAAATCTTCACCCGCCCTAAGGTCACAGATTTTTTTCCTCACGTTATCCTTTAGAAGTTTTTGTCGTTCATTTTGAGTCATTTTTGTATGTCACATGAAGGCTTCTGTTTTTATACAGAGACGCCCAGTTATCCCCGCTTCATTTGTTGAGCCGTCTCTGTTTTATACCGCAGAGAACACTGCCCGTGTTTGATGGGGCTCTCGTTCGTATCTGACAGTGGTGTCTAGAATTTGAATCACAAAAACTGCAATTACAGCTTGGGAAGGCATTTTAAAATACGATATTCTTCGGATCTTGCACAAATATTTTCCTGGGCTCACTTGTTTAAATACTGCATTGTTTCTCTGTTGTGAGAAACCAAAAGTGTAAATAAGGAGCAAAATGTGTAATCGATATTAGGAAGTGGGAAGGAAATGTTCAAGGGAGGGGGCGGGGAGGAAAGAAGGGGCAAGAGAAAACAAGAGTAGAAGGAAAATGGGAGCAAAGCTTTGGTAAATAAGGAGGGAAAGCGGGGGCTAGAAGGAGGGGAGGGGGATGGGAAAAGAAGAAGTAAGACGTATCATGTCCAGGGACAGATTCCGTATATGAGTATTATCACTATGTATATCTAAAATGTACCAATAAAATTTGTTTACAACACAAAAAAAACTTTCCTGGGGCTGGGAGTGCAGCTTAGTGGCAGAACACTTGTTACATGTGCAAAGCCCTGGGTTCGATCCCAGCAACACAGCTGTGTGTGTGTGTGTGCACATGTGTATGTGTACGTATATGTACATATACATATATAATTGTATAGTTTCTTCTAACAAATTCAACATTTAGTACCAGGGCACAGCCATGAGTCACCCTGTCCTATAACATTTCCTAAATAGCAACCTCGAGTGGACACTCAACAGATGTTTTCTGCTGCCAGATGCTTTTTAGATATTCAATCTAAGACTCATAACTGAGCTAGCTCGTCTACCTTGTCCAGTGCTTTTTAGTGTGATGTGAAGAGAATGAACGTATTTTCCATTAGTTGTCTTTGTGCTAGCTTATATTTATTCCACCCTGAGATAGTTTTAGTTATGCTTTTTGTTTTTGTGTTCTTCTGCAGGAGAAAAATTTCTTAAGTGAAGAAAAGAATCTTTTGCAGAAATAAGAAATCAGAAATTCAGGCTGGCATAGTGGCGGATGCCTGTAATTCTAAATTATGGGAGGCTGAGGCTGAGGCTCACATTACGGGAGGCTGAGACAGGAGGATCACCATGAGTTTGAGCCCAGCCTAGGCTACATAGTGAGCTCACCGCCAGCGTGAACTATACAGCAAGACCCTGTCTCAAAAATAAATAAAAATAAAAAAGGAAATCAGAAATTGAGATCATGAGTCTAAACATGAAGCTAGCCTTTTGCTTCACTGAGTCATTTTCTAAATCATTCTTTTTAAAAAGAATTTATTACTTACTCAGCAAAAGTTTATGTTCACCATCCAAGAGATACTCCTTTTCGAGTAGAAAGTTTCAAAATTTTTCTTAATGGATGTTTGACATGCTATGCAGTTTTATAAATTCACAAATCATCTGTAAAATTTCTTTCAAAAAGTAAAATCTTAAAAAATGATAACATAAGTGAGATTCTTTAACTTTCCAGTGACTCACTTTTAGAATAGTTTCTCTCTAGTGAAATATTATCAAACAGGATTTTCGTATTTAAAACAACAAGGAAGCTAAGCTTGGTGGTATATATCTATAATCCTAGCACTTGGGAGACTGAGGCAGGAGGATCTGAAGTTCACAGCCAGCCTGGACCAAATGTCAAGACCCTTCTTAAAGAACCACCAAAAGCAGTGAGGACAACAAGGGAAAGGAAGACAGAATCACACATTTAGCGAGAGCCTCTTTGCTGACTGCTTCTTAAAGTTCACTGATAATATTTGTAGTTATTGATGGGGTGGAGGATTATCATATGACACGTGCGTATTACATAAAATCCAGATCAGCCTGAGCTGAAATCTGTCATCTTTCTGCCTCAGCCTCCCAGAGTGCTAGGATTACAGGTGTGTGCTTCGTGCCAGCTTTTTCTTTTTTAATTGCTGTTTTGAAATAGGGTCTCAGAAACAACCTGTCTTCAAACTTAGGATCCTCCTGCCTCACGGTCTGGGTGCTGGGATTGTGGGCACCACGGCGCCTGGCTTGTGTGTGTGTGTGGTGGTGGTGGTGGTGGTAAGGCTAGGAATCAGAAACTCAGGGCCCTAGTATGTGGGGCAGGCGCTGGGCACTGAGCTGCATCCTCGTTCTCGTGTGTGCTGTTTGCTTGTTTTTTGTTTTGGATTTTTTTGCAGGGCTAAAGACATTACCGGTTTTTATGGCAGTGACCACAATAGCCATTTAAAATCAAATAACCTTTTATACTCAACTGTCAACAGCATTTCATACTTTTTCAAGCTAGGGGCGAAACCCAAGGCCTCCCACATACAAGCACTCCGTCACTGAGCACTGGGGATGCGGCGCAGTCCCGAGGTGCTGGGTTTGATCTCCGTGCACAGCAGCTCGGTGTCAGGTGCCTGACTGGTGCATGCAAGACCGCGTCAGCGCTCAGCACTGCGAAGTAGATAAACACATAAGGCACTTAAATGATTTGCGCTGATACCATAGTGTATTTTGAGTTTTTTATTTTCTCTTTTTATTTTCCTTAATTTCTCTTAATGAGAGCCGTGTTTTAATTTGGAGATAGCGAGTACCTAGTAAGACCTTTCTGAAGTCTTAAAATGCAAAAAGGTAAATTTCAGTATCCTGTGGGGGAGATTTTAGCTTGCAACTCAGAAACTGGGTCTGGTGTGTTTTTCTGCGGGTCTGTTTCTCTCTTCTAAGCTCCCTGTAATAATGAAGACAGAAGCACATCCTGGGGGGAACCACCAGGCTGCCAGGCAGTGACGCCCGGCACTTCATGTGTCCGCTGTGATTTCCGGGGAAGTGCTGCAGGTTTCATGGTAGTGTGTGAGGGCAGCGTGCTGCCAGGCACCGAGTGTCACCTGTTTCTGCCACCTGTGGTCGTCTGGGGACAGGTGACCCTTTGGGGTGACACCGTGAGCTGGGCGTGGTGGCACACTCTTGTAATCCTAGCCTCTGAAAGGCTGAGGCAGGAGGGTCAAAAGTTCAAGCCCAGCCCAGGCAACTTAGCAACTTAGCAAGAGCCTGTCTCAAAATAAAAAATAAAGAAGGGCTGGGTGTGTAGCTCACTCAGTACATAGGTCCTCAGTTCAGGCCCCAGTGACACACACACGCACTGCACGCACACGAGTGACGCAGGGAAGCTGAGCCAACGAGTAACACTCAGGGAATCAGTTGGTACAGTTAAAGGGAGTAGCAGCTGGGTTGGGGCTCTGAAAGAGCCATCAGGGCTCACAGTTCTCTTTCTAAATACGTGACTGTGTTGGAAGACTGAAGCAGGAGGGTCGCTGCAAGTTAGAAGCCAGCCTGGGCTACATAGTGCATTCAAGGCCAGCCTGAACTACATCCGTAGCAAGACCCTGTCTCAAATGTGTGTGTGTGTGTGTGTGTGTGTGTGTGTGTGTGAGAGAGAGAGAGAGAGAGAGAGAGAGAGAATATATCCTTATTCTTGCCTTCAAATCCTTAAAATACGGCAGTTCATCTAGGCTCTTGGAGTTCTTGCCCACCTAAAATCCTGGGATGTACATTTATAACACAAAAAAAGTGGTTATATGAGTGGTATTATGGATTATGCTATATTAATTTTCAAAGGAGGAAAATTAGGTAACTAGGTACATATATAGGTTAAACATCCCTAATTTGAATTTCAAAATCCAAGATTTGTTGAGCACCAGCATAATGAGACAAGTGAAAAATTCCACAGCACAAGACTTTATTTTGAGCACAAAGTTATCTTACAATATTGTATAAGATTAGTTTTAAGTTATGTGGCTAAGGTCAATATGAGAAATAAGTGAGTTTTACGATAGGTTTGGATCCCATCCCCAACATACCTCACTGTGTACATGCAAGTGTTCTAAACTCCGAAGTACTTCTGGTCTCAGGCGTTCGGATAAGGATACTCAGGTCACGGTCCTGAGTGGGAGCTGCTGCTGTGTGGGTTCTGTGTGGCTGGGCCTCAAGCTTCATTTCTCTGGAATCGCAGCATAGGCCTGGTCCTGCAGGCTCCTGCTAGGTGATGTGGTAGAGTGTAGGAGTTGTAGGAGTGTAACCTGGGCTCACCCACGGCTCCATGGACAGAAGTCAGAGGAAGGAGTTGTATTTTTATTTTTAGCTTCTAGCTAAAAATGGAGCATTTCCTTCCATCATGAATGTAAGCATCAGACCCTAACGGTTTTAACAATACTGTGATATTGTCTGACCACAGTAGATTTTGCTACCTTCTTCAGATAGCGTTCTTACGTATCGGCTTCAGAACAGGGTGGTTATTAAACCTGAAATTTGTTCCGCTAATTCATATATTACATTGCTGTATTACCATTCTTTTGTTGTTGGTGCTGGGGACCGAACCAGGAGTTCATGCATGCCAGACCAGCACCGTACCATGAAGCTGCATTCTCAACGCCCCGCCCTCTTTGAGGTAGGGTGGCTGACCTCGAATTTGGAGTCCTCTTACTTTGGCCTCCAGATAGGTGGGGTGGCTGGTGTGCCCCAAGCCGCCTGACCACAGTTCTTTAAATATTTAGAAAACTGAGTTACCTCATGCTTGGCTTAACGGTTATTTTATGCATTTAGAAATGTGATTCTGAGGAAGGGTCTGCAGGTTGCAGCAGATTTCCCACCGCCTATGATCAGAGGCTCTGATGAGTTCTGTGCTCATGTCTGCTCCAGCAGGCAGGTCTGTATCTAAGCGAAGGAAGGTCCAGGGATTCTCTTCTCCTGTGGACGTATTTGCCAGGAATATAGGGTTGCAGTGTGGAAAGGACAGAGGTTTTGAAGTCAGGCAGACTGGGTTGTATTCGGCCCTTTGCATTTTGGCCTCATCAGCGTGAACAAGTCATTTTTTTAAAGGTTTAGCTTCATTGTGTGTGTGTGTATGTGTGTGTACCTTTGTACCTTCACTCTGTGCTGCATCCCAGCCCGTTTTTATTTTTATTTTTTAAGAAAGGGCCTTGCTGAGTCACTTACATTGCCCGGGCTGGGCTCAGCCTTGCTGTCCTCCTGCCTCAGCCTTGCAGAGTGCTGGAATTGTAGGTGTGTGCCATCACATCGCTCACCCACTGTCCTGGTGAAGTGTGGCAGATGGCTTCCGTCTCAAGGGAGGCTGTGAAAGTGGCGTACGGAGCCGCGGGTTCCTGGCGCAGGTCTGACATGCTGTACACACTTTCCTGTCGCGGTGCATCCTCTGCAGCATTGCTTGTCAGGTGTTTATCGTCCTCCCCTGCGTCTCTGCCTAAAGCCGCTGTGTTATCCAGGGCTGTGGAAATCTAGGAGCTTAGCTTGTTGCATTACTATACACCATGAGAAAACCGTTGGCTTCATGAGAATTCCTTTAGCTTTTTTCCGATATTCACAAAGCACCCTTAGTTGCTGTGCATATAACATACTGCTCTGATTCCTTCGCTGCATTAGCTTCCCAGGGTTGCTGTAGCAAATTATCACAGACTGGGTGCCGTACAACCACAGACAAGGTGGCCGTGGCGATGCACACCTGTCGTCCCAACACTCAGGAGGCTGAGGCAGGATGACCGTGGTGAGTTTGAGGCCAGCCTGGCTACATAAATGAGTTCAAGGCCAGCTTGGACAACATAGGAGACTCTGCCTCATCAAAAAAAACCAGAAAACCCACACACACATAGACATTGAGGCAGGCATGGTAGCACAGGCTATAATCCCAGCACTTGACAGGCTGGGCCAGGGTGGGCTACATAGTGAGTTCAAGGCCAGCCTGGACAACACAGTGAGACCCTGTCTCAAAACCACAACCTAAGAAACCCAGCCATTTATTCTGTCCTCGTCCTAGAGGCCACAGTTGAAGGTGCGAGTGGGCTGTGATCCCTGCAGGGCTGTAAGGCAGGAGCCGTCTTTGCCTTCCAGCCGTTGGTGACATCTGGTAATCCCAGGGGCTGCTCCACAGACTGCCTCTGCACCCTCGGCCTCTGTCTCCGTGGCTCCCTCCCTTCTGGGTTCGCTGCACCACACTTCCCTGTGCGTATAAGGACACCCAGCCGCTGGGCCAGGGCCCATCCAGTCTATGTGACCCCGTTTTAACTTGATTAATGTGCAAAGAGCCAATCTCCTGGGTCAGATGGTGTGTTTTCCATGACTCTTACAGTCTTTTGGGGGGACATGGTTGACCCACACTACTTGCTTGCTGATTGACCCTGTATCCTCCTGTAGGTCAGGCAGGCTCTGAACAGATACATGTAAAATCAAGTTACATTATGAGAGCTTTTCTTTTCCCCTTGGGTTAATAATTTGCTTTCCCCGTGGTTTCAAAAACAATGTATTGAAGTATCTTGCTGGGGTAATACTCAATACTGACTTTTTGCTTTTGGGGGGAAAGAACCTTGTATAGGAAGAAAGTGTGTCCTAGTGAGTAGAGAAAGTACTGGAAAAGTAGATGGGAAGGCAAGAGTTAAAAGGGCTGCAACTCCTGCAGACTGTTTGCAGCTTGCTTTATGACCTGGGTGTGCGCTGGCCGTTGAGTTGATAGCAGCGCCCTGGGGAGGCTGTGCTTGGACCTGCGGGCTTCTGGCGTGGCCAGGTAGGCCGATCATCGTGTTTCAGAGGCAGCAGCGACTGCAGAACATGGATGTGGTGAACTGCCTGTTCCTTCAGTGTGTCTGCGGGCCAACCCTGCCCATGGCCGAGCCTGAGGTAGGTGTTTGTTGGTGCATATGTTTGTAGTTCCAGGAGTAATCACAAACTACACAGCCCGAAATAAACTTAGGCTGTGTTTCTGAAGTACGTGTACTTTACTTAAAAAAATTTTTTTACAGCCCGATGTGGTAGCACATGCTCATAATCCCAGCACCCTGTGAGACCGAGGCAAGAGGATGGCAAGTTCCAGTCCAGCCTGGGCTACTTAGCAACTTCGTGAGACCCTGTTTTAAAATAAAAAATGGGGCAGTGGTATAGCTCAGCACTGAAGGCCCTGCGTTCAAATCCCCAGTACTGCACCTTCCAAAAAAAAGAAAGAAAGAAAATAGAATACCCATTCGTGTTCAGATTTGTTTTCACAGAGGATTTAATTTGCTGTCTAAAACCAGTGTTCGAATATAAGTGTAAACCTCAGTGTCGCCATCCTTTCCTCTGCACCTTAGCTGGAAGTAGAGTGGACAGTTCATTTCAATTTTGCGTGTGTCTGTTTCCCACTTCCTGTGCTTCTGAGAACATGCCGTGCTGCGGCACAGTGAGGAGAGCTGTACCAACACCGACGGGCAGATGGTAGTTTTGTTAGTGTGTTCCCAGTGCATGGACAGGGGTGCGTTGGAGGGATAGCCCTGCGCCCTTCTGGCACTTCCTGTAGCCCTTCCGGAGCATTTCCTTATTCTTAGCATCAGCCAGAGAAACAGGCTGCGTTGCGTAAGTGCAAAAACAAAACTGAGTCTTCCAGCCACAAGGAAAAAAAATAAAAACTACAGAAAATCACATACAGGGGCTGGGGCTATAGCTCAGGGGCGCAAGTGCCTGCCTGGCAAGTGTAAGGTCCTGAGTTCGATTCCTGGTACCAAAACCAAACAAACAAAAAAACAAAATAAAAAACCCTCCCACAGGTTTGTGAGTAGTTAGAGTGTCCCTTGGCTCTGGCTTCGTGGTACAGGGCCAGAGCACAAATGGATTTGTTCTCACTATTTACTTAGGCTGGTTCATTTGTTCTGGTAGTTTGTGTCAACCATCCACAATTATCTGTTCTTCATGTATTATTCAGAAAATAATTATAACTTCTCAGGATTTCTCCTGTTTTTCCATGGTAGCAATGTTGGGAAGAAAATTGTATCCTCTTTAGGTTTAGGTCTTGGGGACCTGTGAATTAAACTGATAAAAGACAGAAGCTGTAGCTCAGCGGTAACGCCTGTGATGTGTGCAGGACACTACGTTCCATCCTCAGAGCCACGAAACAAAAAAAAGACAGGGAGCAAAGGAAAAAGATGAGTGTGCGCGTGCGCATAGCAGGTGTGCAGGAGTTTACAGGGAGATGGGACTCGGGTGACTAGAGTGTAGTTTCATTTATTATAGAGAACCTGGAGAGGGGAAGGGAAGTCGGGGAGAAGCCAGCGTCTTCGGAAAGCTGAGGGCTCTCGGGAGAGCAGATGGGGAGCGGCGGTTTTGTGGCGCTGTCTGCCAAGGTGTGGGTTCTCTGGCGGCAGGCGGGAAACTCCCAGGAGATTTATGACGTTGGAGTTTTGGGGGAGGTTCTGGTTTTATGCGGGTTACAGAGTTGGTGTGTGTCCGGGGAGCCCATTCTCAAATGCCTGAGGCGCCACATAATTTTCATGCTGCAGCCATGCAGTCCGAGGTGGGGGAGGTGGGGTGAGCTGTAACCCCTGCACGCTGGGAGGTGGAGGCAGGAGGATGGCAAATTCAAGCCAACCCGGGCAGCTGAGCAACTGCCTCAAAAAACAGAAGAATTGAGGGGAAAACCCCGTAGTATAATCTGGACCCCTGCTGCAGTGAAGGCAGCGTTCCAGGGAGCGGGAATCAGCACAGACGCGCACACTGCTGTGCCCCCTTGGGTGCCCTTGCTGACATTCATCGGCGGTGACCCTGGGCAGGTCACCTTGCACTTGAGTCTCGATCCTAATGTGGACGTGGAGCCGGCTGAAGTGGAAGTGGATGCCCGAGCCCCTCCCCGCGCTGGGCTCTGTACCGCGTCCTCCGTGCTGCGTGCTCTCCCACATGTGCGAGGCAGGTGTGCTGCCCTGATCTACGCTCTCCCTCGAGGAGGTGATCTTCATAAACGTTCTGACAGGGTGACTGGCTGCCGTCCTTTAACTTGGCTCAGGCCCCGCCAGGCTGGGGTAGGGAGCGGCTGCCCGGGCCATCCTGTGCTGTCTGCTCTGCTGGCACACACTGCTTTTGGCATGGATGCCTTGCCTTCTCTGGCATCCACATTGTCCTCCCTGCGCCTGGCTGGGCAGCCCTTTTGTTTTTACTTGAAAGAGTGGGTGAGGGTGGAAAGAGTGCAGGCATTCAGCGGAGCTCTGACACACCCTCTCTCGGGCCAGACTCCGAAGGGCCTGCTGGAGCCAGCCCCTGCCTATCTGCAGAGTGACGGCTCACTCCTGTTGATAAGGCCTAGCCCAGCTCTCTGGCCTGTGAACAGTTGCAGAACTGATGGGAGGGGGGTAATCTGCCTGTCATTGCAGGGCCAGCGATGGCCCCGGCGGGAGTGAGTGACAGAAGTCTGCCCCTTTCTAACCTCGGGTGTTGTCCTCGTCTGTTGGGTCACCTCTGAGAGAACAGTTTGGAACATTGGATGGGGCTTGGGGTTCGGTGACACAGCCCTTGCCTAGCGCGTGCTGTACCCTAGGTGGCCTCCCCAGCAGCTCCCCCACGCAGAAAGCGTCCTGCCTGAGAACCTGAGCTGTGAGCTGGGTCCAGTCAGAAATCAGATCCAGAGGGCATAGTTGAGCTCTGACTGAGCCCACACGGCTCGTTGGTAGCCTCATCCAGTTCTCCGGCCGCCAGTTCTGCAGCCCCTTGAGCTTGAGCCCCACCAGCTCTGGATTCAATCTTCCAGCGCCTTCTATTCTCAAGTAGCAAACCTTATAGAAAGAGAATACTGTGGGCAGCCCTGGGTCTTGTCACGCGCTGCCCGCAGCCCTGCAGCTCCCCGCGGTGTTTTAGCAGCCACAGTTTTGAGTGCATTTTGACAGCCCAGCAGTGGTGCTGGTTTCCTTCAGGTCTCTTATCGTAGCTCATCACTGACCAGCAAACATAACCCCTTAAACTTGGGTTTCTGGTCAGCCTGGAAAGAAAGATGGACTTGGTTCTGTATCCATGTGTCAGTTATGTCCTCGTTGTCAGTTGCACAAATGAGCATTTCAGGTAAAGGAATAAATCAAGAAAGTCTGAAAAAAATTAGGAAACATAAAAAGAGAATCCCAGGTGGGCCCGGGAGCGGGGCAGGCGGCCGTTCTTCACCCCCTCCTGCCTGCATCTTGACGCTCACCTGACCTGTTCGGTTTGGAAAGGTGACTGCTGAACCCTGGAGGCCAGGCTCGTCCCAGGAGGAGGAGAGGACCGAGGCAGCCAGGATCTCCAGGAGGAAGTGGGGTTCCGGGAGGAGGACCAGACCACGGCCGCTGTCCGACTACGGCCAGCTGGCCAGCCGCAGCTCATCCATTCCCGAAGACTCTGAGGCGGTGCACCCGCAGGGCGAGGACCATGTGGACGGGCCGCCCCCCACAAGCATGGCCTCCACCAGCCCTGCAGACCAGACGTCAGCCGGCTGCCCGCGAGGAGGCCGGAGAAGACGCCCCATTTCCGTGATCGGAGGGGTCAGCTTGTACGGCAGCACGCAGGCAGAGGAGATGGAGAGCCTTCTAAGCCAAGTAAGATCTGTGTGCCTGCACCGTGGCCAGCAAGGCCTGTCCAGGCCCTTGGCCTCTGCTCTCCTGCTCAGACTAAGCTGGAAGCTGCTCTGCTCTCGCTCCAGGATGACCTGCCTACTCGCAGCCTTTTCCTCCTGACCGAAAACATGCATGAGCTCAAAACTAACCACCTAACATCTGGACGCCTTCTCTAAGCTTTCTTTCCTGGCATCTCAGATTAGATGTGAAATAAGTTTGGTTCTTGCTTCTAAAAAACCTGTAATTTTTTCCAGGGGAAAGTTACAGGACATACTTAGTGAGCATCCTGAAACAAGTGAGTCTTTAACCCAGACTGGCTCATGGTTAAAACGTGAAGATAGGAAAATACCAGAGACGGGAGGGCTGGGGGTGTGGCTCCACGGCGGAGTGCTTGGTTAATATGCACAGCCCTGCATTCCATTCCCAGCACTGAAAATAAACGAGAGCGGTGAGGGAAAATGATTCCCTATCACCTAAGAAAATCGGTTTCCTCTCCTTTTTTATCGTGCTGGGGATCGAAGCCAGAGCCTCACGCATGCTAGGCGCTTTGCCACTGAGCTGCATCCCTGCATCCCGACATCCCCAGCTCCTCCCACTCACTCTCTCTCTCTCTCTCTCTCTCTCGCTCTCTCTCTCTCTCTCTCTCTCTCTCTCGCTCTCGCTCTCGCTCTCGCTCTCGCTCTCTCTCTCGCTCTCGCTCTCGCTCTCTCTCTCGCTCGCTCTCTCTCTCTTGCTCTCTCTCACTCTCTCTGAGTTGCAGTCTTGCAACTGGTTTGCTAATAAACATTTTCTCTTGGCCCCTTACTATATTTTAAATATTTATCAAGTGCCCAGTGAGCACTCTGAAGATGTGACACATTTAAATAAAGGCCGTGTTCTGGACAAGTTCATACTTTCTGTCAAGGCCAAAACCCCAGCTGTGCTCAGATAGTCACAGGACAGCCTATGGGAAGTATAAAT
The DNA here is from genome assembly GCF_000276665.1 of Chinchilla lanigera. Taxonomy (NCBI): domain Eukaryota; kingdom Metazoa; phylum Chordata; class Mammalia; order Rodentia; family Chinchillidae; genus Chinchilla; species Chinchilla lanigera. The sequence continues at coordinate 4,273,908 of NW_004955497.1, read as the reverse complement.
GCCCAGGTCCATTGTAAACACTTGCTAGTGATGTCTTAACCTATAAAACTCTCTTAAAAGGGAAATTTCGTATTAGTCTTGGATTGCATGTTGACAGTCCTCCTGTAAAGCCCAGCACGATGCCTTGTTTGTAAAGAAGCACTCAAAACTTCTTGCTGAATTCAGAAGTTAAAGAATACCACAAAATCTTTAAGATTCTGTTGTTAAAGATGCTCAGTCTGGTAGGAAATAATTCTGAACTAAAGCAAATTATAATCTATTTTAAACTGGAAAACAATATATGGAATATCTAGAGCACTCAGAAAAGATTTCAGTTCAGAGCATCAAAAAGAAGTGCAGTGAAATAATGTTCTGCCCTGCAGTTTACCTTAAGGCCTTGGGTGGAAAGAATCTGTTAAACCCTGAGGAAAACATGAATCATGCAGATCCCTGATGAGTGGTTGTGGGGATCGTTAATAGGGAAAATCGGGAGGGCATTACTCAGAATTCCAAAGAGACTTCAGCAAATATGAGGAAAACCAAGTTTTTAATTGTTCTGCTAAATTTTTTGGGCACTGGAGATGAAACCAAGGCCTTGCACACACTAGGCCAGAGCGCTACCACTAAGTTACATGTCTAGCCCCCCACGTCAACTCTTGAACTCAAGGCAGTTCCACTAAGCTACATCTTTGGCCTTTTTTAATTTTTTATTTTGAGATAGGATCTTGCTAAGTCACTAAATCGACTGGGCAGACTGGGCTTGAATTTGTGATCCTCCAACCTCTTGGAATGCTGGGGTGTCAGGTGTGTACCATTACACACGGCCCAAAAATCAACTCTTTAAGGTGAAGCTCAGCTGGGCATGGTGCTGTATGTTGGTAATTCCAGCTCCTTGAGAGGCTGAGGCAGGAGGACTGCAAATTCCAGGCCTGTGTAGTCAATTTTGTGGGACCCTGTCTCAAAATAAAACAAAGGGCTGGAGATGTAGCTCATTGCTCCCTGGGTACAATCCCCCAAACAACAACAACAACACACACACACACACACACACACATACACACCCCAGCTCAGCTGTCCTGCTAGTTCTTCTCATCCAGAAGCCTGTGTGGGGCCCAAGTAGCTGAGGCTCTGCAGGAAACCAGGCTGAGGGGGCGCTAAGCAGTGCAGTCTGTTGCCGCCTGGGACTGGGCCCGTTCTCGCTTCCTCCAGAGGCTGCTCCCCGTCGGCCTCCTTACCCTGCCCCTGCGGCTGTGCAGGAACCCCCCTCTTTCGGGGCCTGCCTTCCCTCCACTCAGATGCTTCTCTGCTCGGTGCTGTCCGCTGCCGCGCCACCTGAACACGAGATGCGGCCACTGGCAACCGTTAGACGCTCCCCTCACTCTTTTCCTAACCCATCCCCGCCCAGCCCAGTGCAGCCTGCAGCTCTGGGCGGGCTCGGGAGCGGCCAGCTCACGGCTGCAAGTGGCTGCGAGGTGAGAGTGCTTTGCGGGTGGGTGTTGCTCGTGGGAGCTGCGACTTCCTGGCACCCACTCACACTCTGTGCTTTCCTTCCGCAGCCTGCAGCCAGGCCTCCTGTGCCCTCGCACCAGGTGCCACCCTACAAGGCGGTGTCAGCCCGGCTGCAGCCCTTCAGCTTTTCGCGGAGCACCCCCATCGGGCTGGACCGTGTGGGCCGCCGGCGGCAGATGCGAGCGTCCAACGGTGAGTCCGCGGGCAGGCGGGTGGCGGTGCGGCCTCTGCTGGCCCCACCTGCCTGACTGGAACGGGCCTGAGGTGTCCGGGTGGCCGGCACTCTCCTCACTGTGTGGACCCGCGGGCTCATTGCAGCAGGAGGGGTGTCATCCCTCTGGGGCAGGTGCTCGGGCTGTGAGCTGCAGCCCCATGGTGCCTGTGTACCTGGCCTGCTGGGAGGGCTAATCCAGTAAGAAACCGGCTCGGGCTCGAAATCCCAGAGCGCAGCAGCAGAGCTGGTTTCCTACAGCGCGGTGGGGATGAAGCTGCGCCAGGGCGCTCCTGGCCTGCCGTAGCTCAGGCCTTCCGTGGCTGGTCCATCGTCCCCTCGGCTCTGCCTTCCTGCTTGCATGGTGCCGCTCTGCGTGTGTCTGTCTCAGTCCAGACTTTGTCCTTCCGTAAGGACGCCCCTTGTTGGATCTAGACTTCATCTCAACTCCATCACCTGTAGAGAGCATTCCCAAAGAAGGTCACGTTCACGGGCTTGGGTGAAGGACCTCACCATCTTTTCGGAGAACAGAATTCGTCCAGGAGCATAGACTGAGACTGCCTCGATGAGCAGCATACACACACGGTGAAAGATGAGTGAAGAGCAGTAGAATGGAGATAGTGTCAGCAGGGTGTCGGGAAGGCTGTGGATTTCTCCTCCAACCCTACACACACGCACATAGCCCGTTTGAGTGACAGCAGAGCTTGCAGAGCTTTCAGCGATCCAGCCCGCTGCAGCACGCATGCCGTAGGCTCACCACCACTGACCTATTATAACACTGTGTATGTACGTATGTATTTATACCTACGGAACCGGGGACTGAACTACTCCCCCAGCCTCTTCTTCATTTTGAGGTAGGAATTTGTGAAGTTATCCAGACAGGGCAGGGACTCATGATCTGCCTCAGCCTCAGAGTACTGCAGTCAGGTGCGCACCACCACGCCCAGCTGGGGTCTGAGTTGTGGCTAGCTTGACTGGGGGAGGATACATTGCAGGGTGTCTGTGCTCCTGAGGGGTGGCTGACACAGTGGCCATTGGGCTACTCGGGGCGGAGGCCCACAGCAGACATGCAGGACAGGACTGGCCACCACACCCCATGGGAACAAGAAGGGCCAGCCTGCCCCACACTGGTCGCCAGACCCAGCGATCCTGGGCGGAGGACTTGGCTCTCGGAGCTCAAGTGGCAATGGAGGAGGGGCAGGACGGGCCCCCTCCAGGCCCCCTCGCTTCTCTTTCCAGCAGGTGTTAGGGTTCCCTGTTGACGGGGGCTGAGGACGCAGAGGCCGGGAAGCCCTGCTGGTGTTCGGGTGGGAGCAGGTCTTGAGTACGCACTCCTTCGCTCACACACTCACAGTGAGTGCTTGCCACTGAGCAGGTGGTAGCTGATCCAAGCTCCTTCAGTCACTTACACTCGTGGGAGGAGAATAAGTTATCCAGGATGTGACGGGGCAAGCAGGGCTGTAAAGGGAAATAAAGCAGGCTGGAAAGCCCTCGTTTCCGGCTGAGTGCCACTCACACGGTGCCCTTCCCGCGGCGTCACAGAAGACCCTGTCCTTCCTTCCCTAGAGACCCTCCAGGGGCTCATCAGTTGTAGCAGACCCCTCCAGTCGTAGGGCCTCCAAGCATAATTCTTCCTCCGCTGTCACACAGCCTTGAGTGTTTCTGCCCCCATAAATTGCAGCAACACCAACCACAGTCGGCAGTGGGGAGGGGGAGGACGTACAATGGGACAGACTTACGCTAGCGCCCAGGCAAGGCGCATGCAGCCCGCCAGCTGGGCTCCAGGCAGGCGCAGAGGCGACTGGAGTGGGGAGCAAGGGCTGAGCAGGAGACGGCAAGGCAGGCCCTGGGGGAGGAAGGATGCTGAGCACCGGGGGCCGGCAGAGAGCGGGAAGGTGGTGTGTCCGAGGCCCAGACCCCGGGCAGGGGGGACTGCAGGCAGGGAGCCAGGCCGTGGCCGCGCGGACAGGCAGGGCGTCATGGGCAGTGCCGAGAGCCTGGGGGCTCTGAGTTTGCTGCCCAGAGAAGAGACTGGCGAGGCAGCTGTTGCCAAGTCTGGGTGAGGCGCCGTGGCGGCAGTGAGCCCGAGGCCACCCCCGCTTCCCTGGGGTGCTGCTCCCCGGGAGTGAGAGAGGCCGCTCGGGCAGCCTGGGTCAGTCAGCGGCTCTCCGGTGGGCGCTGGGCGGGAAGAGTGTTTCGTAAGGGAGTGAGGCAACCGAGGAGCCGCTTCTGCGTTCGCCTGCGGTTTCCGCTGTGGGCGAGCGGCAGCCAGCAACTTAGTCACAGGCTGGGAGCGTGCGCCCAGGCTGTCTCTGCAGCTGCCCGTGTCAGCCTCGCGGGGCGTGAAGCCGTCCCGGGGAGGTCCCGGAGGGGCCGCACTGAGGAAGCCTACGCAGCACAAGGGGCGCCAAGCGACGACCCGCTGCCCCCTCTGTTACGAAGAGGGCGCGTGTAACCAGCTTTCCCCTGCTGGGTCCCATAGAGCCGTCGGTTAGCTTTGTAGAGGGGAACTTGCTGGGGTTTGGCCCGGCCTCAGCAACCACCTCTGCCTCTGTGTGGCATTTGTAGTTGGGGTGGTTTTCTGGGGGTTTTGTTGTTGGCTTGTTTTTGATTTTGTGCGACAGGGTCTCAGTATGTAGTTTGGGCTGGTCTTGAACTCACTGGGTACCCTAGGCTGGCCTGGAGCTCGGGGGGATCCTCTGCCTCAGCCTCCCGAGTGCTGGGATTGCAGGCTGTGCCACCCACCCCAGTGTTGTTTTGTCTTGAGACACGGTTTTACTACGTAATTCAGGCTGGTCTTGAATTCACGCTATAGTGTAGGCTGCCCTCAAACTTGAGATCTTCCTGCCTGAGCCTCCTATTTCTTTCATTTTGCTTTGATTTAATGAATCCACTGAGCAAATCGTCAAGGTAAAGACAGAGATTAAATGATATCTGCATGATAGATTCTGATGTTTACTAGTTTATATATGTATTTATGCATTTATTTATGAGAGGCTGGGGACAGAACCTGGGACCTTGTACATGCCAGACAGGTGCTCCACCACGGAGCCATACTCCCAGACCAGAGGGAGACAGATAGTTCTCCAATGGGAAGGAGGTCAAGAGATGGGGCCAGCTCGGGGCAGGGTGAAAGGGAATTCAGACGTGTTGTGCACATGCATGAACTCCACACGGGGAATGCAGACGTGCACCGCAACGCACACAGCCGAGATTTAAAATAACCCCTCTTGCAATCATGATTCACAAGGGCTGTTTGACTTCTCCTGCTTTGAGTGTCTGCAGACACATGCAGTCACACCCCTGCCCCAAACCAAGCCTATCCGTGTTAGCTTTCCACACTGCTGCAAGCCGCACGAAGCCCTTGCTGAGGCCAGGCTCTTGGTACATGATTGTAATCCCAGCACTCCAGGGAGCTGAGGCGGGTGGATCAAAGTTTGAGCCCAGCCTGGGGAATTTAATGACTCAGCAAGACCCTGTCTTAAAATGAAAATCGAAAAAAGCAAAAGGGCGTGGAAGGCAGCTCAGGTGAAGGCCCTGTGTTCAGTATTAGCCCACTGTTCACCTGCTGCCCCTGGGGTTTTCCCTGCCTTGGGGCACCGGCACCCGGTAAGCGATGGAGGGTCCCTGGGCCCCTTGCGGAGGCCGGGAAGGAGACTCGTAATGATCAGACACCTGCCCTAAGGTGACCTAGCTTCCACTTCAATCTCTGAGTCCAAGAGCTGAGCAAGGGCCCTGGGTTTCACTGTCCCGCGGCCCGTCAGGTGCTCCTGACCCAGCCTGGAGAGGTCCTGAGTCACAGGCCGGTCAGCACTTTAATCCCCACCCCCACCCCCACCCCCGTCTTGTTCCTGAGGCCCCGAGGTAAGTTAGGCACGAATAGCAGTCTTGTGGATCAAATCATTCTGGTAACTGAGCTGGCCTGCTGCCTCAGAGGCGCAGTGTCCCAGCCCCACTGAAGCCAGGAAGGGCTAGCAGCACATTGCCTGTAGACGGCATCGCCACCTTCATCTTCTTGAGGGGACGGGGTGGGCTGGTAAGACAGAGATGGACTTCTCCAGCTGCTGTCTCCTCCCATTTCAAGGGGTTTTGTGCATATCTGCCAAGGGCTAGAACAGCCTCACAAGTTGAATACAAAATGGACTCTAGGGCCCACCAAGTGGATACATTTGCTTGTGTTTAGTAATGTAACATGTGAACCTTGTCGGAGGCCGAGGATGTAGCTCCATGTCAGTTGCTTACCTAGCACGTGTGAGGCATTGGATGGCATCCCCACCGCTGCAGATAGTCATTATTTTTTTTTAAGGCAAGTGGAGGGGCTGGGGATTTAGCTCAGCAACACAGCGCCTGCCTGGCAAGCACGAGGTTGTGAGTTCGATTCCCAGTACCGGAAAAAAAAAAAAAGGGCAAGTGGAGAACTTTTCATAACAACCAAGTATTTGGAGACATGAAAGAATTATTAAATTTATTAGTTGGGATAATGACAATGCAACTAATTTTAGGTTCTTACTTGTTTGAAATCTATATTAAAATATAATCTGCGTAAAATAAGAGATTTATTTCAAAATACTCCAGAAACATTGGGGGGAGATCGTTGAAACAAATTTGATGAAGTATGTGCATCATAGTAACTCCTCTGCTTTTATGTGCGAAATTTTCTGCAGTAAAAAGTTTTGAAAGATAATAGCAGTCCCTGGCTTCCTTCCTGGTCACGTGTTCTCCAGATCTGCAGATCAACAAGCACCGGGGCTGAGGATGTAGCTCAGTGATAGAGCCGACACTTAGCATGTTCAAGGCCCTGGGTTCAATCCCCAGCAGCACAAAAAGGGAGGGAAGAAAGAAGGACCCACAACTGCCCTCTCCCCAAAATACAGAAAATAGAACATTAGCTGTTAAATTTTTTTTTCAAGAAACGGAAGCCCACTCACTTTTAAGGAAGTAAGCTCTTCCTTCTGCAAACTTTGGGACACCTGTGTGTCCTTTCCAACACTGGGCATTTTGTCTTGCTCTATCTGGGGAAGCAGGCTTATCTCTTAGGTGCCCAGACCACGGAGGGGGAGGTCACAGGAACAGGCGGGAGAGCTGCTTATCTGCTGCCAGGGTGTGGTGGTGTGGTACTTGAGATAACAGAATGAGGATAATGAATCACAGTGCCACTTACAATTGCTTTTACGCAGTTCACGGGTAGCCAGGCATGGTGATGCGCATCTGTAACCCTAGCACTTGGGAGAGTCACAAGTTCTAGCCCAGCTTCAGCATTGTAGCTAGGCCTTGTCTCAAAACATAAAATAGGCCGAGGACGTAGCTCAGTGTGCAGGCGCTGGATTTAATCTTCAGCACAAAAATGAACAAAAGTGAACGGATAAAGTTTATTTATATATTTATTTTTGATGCTAGGAATGGAACCCCGGAGCTACCCATACTAAGCAGGTGCTTTCCCACTGAGCTGCTCACCCTAGCCCAACGTTATTGTTTTATTGATGTCAGTGTTTAGTATTCTTGGGTTTAGACAGGGCGCCTCTGCTGTTGGAACTCTTTCAGGGTGTCATCTTTGCTGTTTGTTTCCTCCTCCTCCTTGTCCTCCTCCCTCTCCCTCTCCCTCCCCCTCTCCCTCTCCCCACCCTTCCCCTTCTCCTTCCTCTGTTTGCCTTTTGTTCTCTTCCCTTATTTTATCTTAAGACTTTTACTGTGTAGCCCAGGCTGGTGCTGACTTGCCACCCTCCTGGCTTAGCCCCTAAGGGCTGGGATTATGTGCATGCACCACCATGTACAGCTGTTTTGGTGAATGAAGCCTTTCTCTTGCACTTAAGACAATTTATCCTATCATAGACTTTGAGACAGTCTTACTTTGTAGTCCAGGCTGGCCCTGAAGTCACTGTGGAGCCCAGGCTGCCCTGGAACTCACGATCCTCCTGCCTCAGCTGAGAAAATGCTCTCCTGGGGGCTAGAAATACGGTAAATTGGTTAGATTAGGTTGGGGTTGGGGTTGGGGTTCTGGTTGGGGTTGGGGTTGGGGTTGGGGTTCGAGTTAGGGTTAGGGTTAGGGTTCAGCTTTAGCTTCATTGAGACAGGGTCTCCCTCTGTAGTTCCGACTGGCCTTGAACTTGCAGCACTTCTCCTGCCTCAGTCTCCCGAGTACTGGGATTACAGGCATGCACCACCGTGCCCGGCTGCTCAATGGGCTTTTGAAGAATTTCTGACTTAATCAAGTAATTCCTTAATTTGTTCTTTTTATGTTTCAGTTTTTGTGCTAGGAAAGAGAATCAGATCCACCCCGTGTAGCCCTCTAGCGACCTAGCCAGCCTCTGTTCCCCAGGCTGCTGTAGCACGCGTTGTTCACAGCCAGGCTGCAGAGCCCTGCGCCGTAGGCCTGGTCCACAGGAAGGGGGGCGGGGGTCGTGGCTGTGTCGAGACAGGGTCTCAGTGTGTGTGTAGCCCAGGCTGGCCTCACACTCTCAGTTGTCCTCCCTCGTGCGGGGTGGCAGGCTCAGCACCACGTCCAGCCTGGTGCACATCGCTCCCTAGGAAGCAGCGGGAGCTCGGATGTCCAAAGGCCTGTTAGGTACAGGTAAAGAACCTGTTGATCTGCAAAGGACATGACCTAAGTTACAGCTGGGCCTCTACATCCACAGGTTCTGCATTGTGGATTAAACCAAACACAGATCAAAAACAGCTGCAAAACATTCATGCCTGTATTAAATGTATACTTTCTGGGCAGTTCTCTGAACGAGGCGGCATAGTGACTGCTGACCCTGGCATTTGCACTGCGAGGCATTATGTCAGCCGGGGTGACAGAGGCACAAGGACGCTAGCAGGTCCCATCTACATGTACACCTTTTGATGTGAGGGAGCACCTTGGATTTCCCTTTCCCTGAAGCCCTGCGGTGGTGCAGAGCACATGCCGGCTGAGCCATCTGGGAGGCATGGCAGAGCTGGCAGGTGCCAGAGAAAAGAGGGGGTCTACTTTAAGGACCTGCTAGGAGGTTCCCAGAATTCCGGGTTCTGCTGTCAGTAACAAAACAAGTAAAAGGTGTCACAGATACACTGAAGTTGGTCACTGTTTTTACCATAGTCTAGAAGAAGAATAAAAAGTTATTGCTGGGCATGGTGGTTCATACCTGTAATCCCAGCACACTGGGGGCTGAGGCAGGAGAGTTGCAAATTCAAGCCCAGGCTAGGCAATTTAGTGAGACTCTTTCTCAAAATTTAAAAAAAAAAAAATGGCTGGGGAAGTAGCTCAGTGCAAAGGCCCTCGCTTCGATTCCTCATAAAACAAAACGAACAAAAAAACCCACAAACAAAACCCTGTAAGAGAGAGCATAACACATTGTCAATACAAATAGAGAATAAGAGACTTAAAATTACAAACTAGATTTAGGGATTTGAAAGTGCACGTACTGCATTTTTCCTTCATCCCAGGAACAGATCAAGAGCCGTTACAAAGAAATATTCTAAAAGGCGATGGTGATACTTCTGTCTGCTCCCCTCACAGCTGTGCGTATCCCGGTGGAAAAAGCAGGCGGGGCATTTGCAGAGCCAGAGCAAGGTACAAGTGGAGCACGTCCTGGTGAGCTGGCTGCAGGCCCCTGTCCTGGAGCGAAGCCTCCCCTCAGGGTGCGCCGTAGGACCCTGCAGGTGCTATGCGTCCTGGCTCCCACTTGCCTCCTTGCCCAGCCTGTCTTGGCCGTGGCCTCTTCCCAGGCCTGTTTGGAGTGCCCCGAACCTAAGGGTACCTGGCTGGGGTGCACAGGTAAACCCCAAGGGGCAGGATGCCTCCCTTCAGACGTGCTGAGCATGGCAAAGGCCTGAGGGGAAGCGACTGCACTGGCTGACCTGGTAGGCATCGAGGGTTCCTGTAACCAGATGAGCCTGTGTTCCTGCTCCGGGTAACAGGGGGCCCTGGTCCCTGCATAGCTGGGGCCAAGGAGCCTCCATGCTCCTGCAGCTTCACTCCTGCGGCCCACCCCATAACCCACAACCTGCCTTGGTTTCCTTCTCAGCTGAACGGCCGTTATATACTACTAAAGGTTGGTTGATCTACAGACACACACACACACACACACACACACACACACACACACACACAGCATTTTCCACTGTGTGTTTAAGGCCCAGGAGTTTCAAAGCACAGTTAGAGGTTGTCACTCACTTCTTTTTCCCAGACAGGGTCAAGGTATGTACCTTGCTGTGCACTTCAGGCTGGCCATGAACTCAGAGTGATCCTTCTGTCTCAGCCTCCCAGTGCTGGGATTACAGGCGTACACCACCAGCTCATGGGGGACATTCTTTCCACCAGTGTGAGTGCTAACTTTTTAGGTTGATTTTATAGTGAAAACATGTAAATGGCTCAGAAACGGAAAAGATTTAATCAGGACTACTACTGGCTGTAAAAACACATTCATTCCATGTTGTTATATGTTGCTAAGCTTGACATTATTCTCAGAAAATACTGTACTGTTAGGCCAAACTGGAAACAAGCTACTCTCTCTCAGTTAGGATTTATTGGTTTATTTTGCAGTGCTTGTACATGCCAGGTAAGCTGTGGGTGGTTCTCCTTGTTTTTGTCTTATTCATGTTTTTCCCCCATCTGTTTACTTGTGAGCTGCATTTTAAGTGTGCTCTTGAAGCATCTCTGAAGATGCTTCCTTGGTCTGGACTCGCTCCACAGTACATGTTATAGCCCTGTTACAGCGAGGGTCCCTGCTGCAGGCCGGGCAGCTGGGGTGTGGGCACACGCCGCCGCTGGTGTGATGCAGACCAGCTGTGCCAAGGGTAGTCAGGCCTGGAGAGCCAGGCTTATCCCGTTGGTCAGCGCTGAGGGACCCCAGGAGAGGAGCAGGGAACTGGACTCAGCTGTCATCAGGGGCAGGGTGTGGTTGGGGCGGAGGGAAAGCTTTTGCCAAGGGTAGAGACCAATGAAAAGAAAGCATGCTTCAGATAGGGGAGTGGGACAGCCGGGGCAATACCCTCGGCCAGCGCACAGGCTGCCCAGCTGCAAGCCGTCCACCACCTAGTGATTGCCCCATGGCACAGTGGACAGATGCCACTGCACGCCCAGACCTGCTGCGCCATGCTCCCTACTGTCCTCACAAGCCCCCTGTGCCCCTTCCTGGAGTGAAGGCCTCGACCTCAGCCCCTTCAGGGCACTTGTGTCTACGATGGTGATTATAGAACTCATTTTCAGTCTATACACAGATGAAATGTAAGTGTGAGACTGAAAAGAGAAAAGGAAAATGAAATTGAACACTCTGAAAAGACTCAATGAAAGGAATTGCCAAGAAAAAGTCAGGCCAGGCGAGATGGTCGGCGTGGACGTGTGGAGAAATCGAGGCGCAGTGCACTCGCGCTGCCCGGCTTCGTTGCTGAACTTCAAAAGCTGGAGCTGGATGCGGGCGTGGAGGCTGAGCGGGAGGCTTCCGGTCAGTTCAAGGCCCGTTTGGGCGATGTAGTGAGTTCAAGGCCCCCCTGCCCAGCAGTGATAGCCTGCTTAACGGAAGCAGGTCTGGAATCTTAGCGGACGCATTGTGGGCATGGATTGGAAAGTGCAAGAAAAAGCACAGAGTTCCCGCTGGGCAGCCGCACGGAGCCCCGTCCTGCACTGCAACGAAGACGAATGGTTGCACCTTTAAGTTAAAAGTGCCTGAACACATGGACGGATCCCGTTGTTTGGCATAGGACTTCCAGGCAGCCAGAGGGCTCCAGCGGGACCCCCTCTGTGGGCCTGAGGCTTTAGCCGCCCAGGAGGCGGATGCCCTGGGCCACTCTGGACTGGAGACCTGGCTGTGAGAAGGAGCCTGGGGCAAGCAGGACGCACTGAGGGGTTTTAAGTGGGGTGAGAATAGCAGATTTGCATTTTAGTCACTGGCTAATTGTGGGAGGAGGGGAGGAGTCCCGTGCTTAAAGGAGTGGCCACAGAGCCTTCTTCTCGGAAAATGACCATAGTCCGGAGGAAATGGAAGGACCTAGAGGCCGCGCTCACCACCTGGAGTCCGCGCTGACCCGGGGCAGCACTGGGGAGCGCGCTGACGTGGACCTGGCTCCATCCAGGTGGGTGGAGCTAGGGTCAGCTTGGCCTCCTTCTCCAGCCCTGACCCTTGGGTTTGGAGTGCCGGGATAGTAGGGATTTGGGAGTGTGAGCGGGAATAGGGTGTGGACCCTGAGCAGAGGATCTGGGGCACCGCTCTGAGGATCATCGTTTGGGGACCAGTAAAGAAAAGACTTCGTGAAGAAGATAGGCAAATAGGCAGGTAAGTAGAGTCCGGGTAGAGGACAGAGGGCTTGACGGGGTGTCTCACGGCCCCTGGTGGCTCCTGTAGTCCCAGCCTCTCAGGCGGCGGAGGTGGGAGGATGCTTGGGACCAGCCTGTGCTCCAGCAGCATCCCGTCTCCTGCAGGGGGCCCGGGCGCAAAGTGAAGAGTACCCTGGGGCTCACCTGCCCGAGCTTGGGGACCTTGATAAAAGTTTGAGTTCAGCGGTCGGGCAGGGCCAGAATGCAGTGTGAGGGTATGAGACGGTCAGGCTTTAGGAATGCAGTATTTCTTCTGCTTTGCTTAATCTGAGTCAATGGTTTTGTAATTTTATAGCCAAAAATATTCCATAAGTGATAAGGATTAATTAAAAATGATTTGTTAGACCACCATATTAAAGATTACTTTCACCTTCCAGTATCTGAAAACTCCTTAGTACAAATGTAGCAATGTGCTGGTGTTAATTCTTATGAAGTGGTTTTAATGGAAATAGTAATGCTACAGCTGGGCATAGTGGCATAATCCTCACACTTAGGAGGCTGAGACAGGAAGATCTGGAGTGTGAGGCCAACCTGAGCAACATAGCAAGACTCTGTTTCCAAAGAGCAAAAAAAACAGAAATAATAACGTTACACATACATCAGAAGGTGCCATTCCTCAATGTAGAATCAGTATCTCAACATTTAAGAAGTGAGGGATTTTGTTTGTAGTAAGTGCTTCTGTCATTTTAGATTTGATTTTCCTGTGACTGGGGATCCAACCCGGGGAGTGTGGAGCTACAGCTCAGCCGCTTTATTTTTTTATTTTGAGAGATAGTGTGTATCTGTGTGGCCGGGATGACAGGCCTGTATCTGCCAGCATGCCCAGCTGTTTGAGCAGTTTTTGGGGTTTTTTTTCCGTTGTTACTAATTTTTGTGGCACTGGAGACAGACTCTCAGGGGCTGGTCCATCCAGGCAAGTTCTCTCCCCCTGCCCTTCCTGCCTTTTTAAAAAAATTATTTATTATTTCTCTTTAATTTTGAGACAGAGTGTTGCTAAGTTGCTCAGGTCCTGGAACACGTGATCTTCTTGCCTCAGCCTCCCAAGTGGCTGGGATTACAGGTGTGCGCTGCTGTGCCCAGCTTTATTTGTTGCTAAGTCAAGGAAAGTTTTGCCCCTCCTCTGTCTGTTGTTATTTCTTTGGTAGGGGTTGTTTTTTAAAAGTTCTATTTCTGTTTTGCTGGAAATAACATTCTCACAGATCACAGTCTAATTCTGTTTTCCTTAGAAGGAGCAGTACAGGGAGTCAGGGAGAATCTCCATGGGTCTAAGGCATTGGGTGGGGGAGGGCACTCAGGCAGTTTTTCTGGCATTTTCCTGTTCTCATTATTTTGGCAGTTTTCTTGCTAACAGAACGCTGGGTCAGAAAGCCAGCGCTGCGCCTGGTCCCCGGTGGGCCGCTGTCAGAGCCTGGCAAGCCCTTGGCCTGCAGGTGCTTTGTGTTCAGTTACGGCGGGAGAAATTCGTACTGTCTCCTCGCGGTGTGCAGGGCTGACCTGGTGTGCAGTGTGTGCAGGAAATATTCTTAATTATTAACTGCACAGAACAGGGCCAGAGATCTGCGTTACTGATTTCACTGCACAGCCCAGCAGCTGCACTCTGAGTCCGAGAGTAAGGCCCTGGGGCACTGGCGTCCCCGCGGAACCCTGTTCTGTAAAGCTCTGGAGCGCTGGGGTCTCCATGGAACCCTGTTCTATTTAATTGTCATCCAAATA
>NW_004955497.1:4196694-4259783 GCF_000276665.1 Chinchilla lanigera | reverse complement strand
GCAGTGATTTTTAAGCATGCCAGAAAACCTCTTGTTTCTTGGATGACCTTCTTGTTTCTGCAGTTTGTTCACACCACTGTATGAAATCGGACCTTCTTACACCTGTTAAAAGTAACGGACAGCTCTCAGGAGGGCGGGTAAGCCCGGGCAAGCCGGGACTGTGGTGGTCAGGTGTGGACTCTCGTGCCTCGCCAAGCTCCTTCTCCCCTTCCCTTCCCACTTCGCACTCGCGTACCAAGGGGTTTCTGGTGTGGGCTGTGTTCATTTATAAACTCAGGAATCTGTCTGCTCTCTGCAGTAGAAGTGCTTTCCTGACTGCTCGGACAGTACACAGTGAAATCATCTTCTGACCCTGCTGTAGGATAGCTCGGATTCCACAGAGTCCAGGGAATTCAGAAACTATGAAAGGCTTTGAGAACAGGAGCAGAGATCACAGAGGGGCATCGGTGCCGGAAGCCGTATTGCCTGTGATCCCTGGAGAGTCCATGAGCGCCCGTGCGGTTCTCGTGGCTGGTATTCCAGGCCTTGTCATTGCCTATAATCAGGGTTTTCAGAACGGAGCATAGTGTTCTCACCGGCCTGAGAAAAGCATGACAGGAGTGTTGTGTTTTACATTCCTCTAGCAAACACATGAAATTTCATCTTCCAGGTGAAAATGTTATCTGTTCTAAACTTGGCATTTGTTCAAGTCTTTCTAAATTGCTAGAGTTTAAAAGTAAAAATTCTTAAAACTATTGTGTACCTAATTACCACAAAATGGTAATGGGTGTTTTTCTTTGGTTTGTTGTTTTATTTGGAGTTTTGTATTGCTTTACTTTGGTTTTTTGTTTTTTTTTTGTTTTTTTTTTTTTTAATTTTTTTTTGAGACAAGGTCTCACTATGTAATTCAGACTTCGTCTTGAACTCATTATGAGCCCAGGCTGGTCTTGAACCCATGAACTCATGGTGACCCTCCTGCCTCAGCCTCCTGAGTGCTGGGATTACAGGCGTGCCCCACCATGCCTGACAGCAAGTGGGTTTTAAAAGGAAAAGAGAGAACGTTCAGCATCGGATGAGAACAGCAGAGAGTGGTCACCAGTCAGGCTGCTGCCCTGATCTTCAGACAGGAAATTGAGGCCTGCAGGTATTTGGCAGTGTCTGTCTCAGCAGAGCGTGCCGGAAGTTGTCCGTCGTGCGTGCAAACCAGATGAGACAGTCTATAGAGCGGTAAAGGGCCGGGACGCACGCAGACGTGAAGGTAGGCGAGGCCCAAGACGCTGAAAGGTACGCGCATGTGCCCCGAGCCGGAAGCGGCGCCTCGGAGGGGGCGGAGGGACTGGGGGTGTAGCGTGTGCTCATCGCTTCCTTCAGCCGGCTTCCAGGCAGGGCCCGGTGCGCGGGGGTCTGATGGGAGTGAGCGGCTGAGCGCAGGTTTCCGCGAGCGCAGAGGCTCCGGTCCCGGGCCTGGCCCTGATGCCGTCCCCGGAGGGCACAGGCGGGTCTCACCTTGTTCTGGGACCGCGGCTCCAGCGCCCCCACACACACACACACCGCACACACCGTGAAGAAGCCGGGCCCAGCGGCCCCCGGCTCACAGAGGCCAGCGCCTTGGGCGCGCTCACAAGCTTGCGCTCCCCAGCAGTGTCCTGGCAGACGTGGTAGTAAACGTCTTTTTTTTTTTTTTTTTTGATAGTTCTGAAGATTAAACCCAGGGCCTCACTCATGATAAGCGCACATTCTGCCACCAGGCGACATCCCCCGCCCTTTAGATTTTAAGGCCGGGTCTTGCTAAGTTGCCCAAGCTGGCCGCCACGTTGCTCACCTCCTGGAGGCCGTTTGCCACCACTCCCAGTGATGTAAATGTCTTTAAATTCCTCTGAAACTGCCATCGCTGTGACCCGTGGATTAATAATAAGCCTGCCTCCAATTCCTTCATCGTCAGAGTCACCCGGGTGTGCGGTGGTTCACGTTCAGGCTCCAGGGAACGTCGGACCCATGACCGCCGGCAGGTGTAGCAGAGTAGTTCCTGCCCACAGCCTCCCTCCGGGTTTGGAACTGCAGCCCCGTGCGGGCCGTGGGCGGGGGCTGGGGTCTGGGGTGTTTCTCTTGGCTGTGGGCCTCGTCGCCCATGTAGGAATTGGACTGCAGCCTGGCCAGTGGCAACCAGAGCTGGGGGCCCCTTGCCTCTCGGTTGAACTGGTGCCCGCCCGCCCCCGCCCCCAGCTCATTTGCAAAGGCGGGAGTAGCGCCGGCCATCCTTCAGGCGCTGTCCAGTGCCTGCCCTGCAGCCCAGGGCACAGGCCCTGTGTGAGCCCAGCGACGTCCCTAGCACAGTCCTAGACCTCCCAGCCTCAGCGGGAGCCTGCTGCTTTGAGGAGACAGCCGCGGTTGGGGAAGTGGTACCTAAGTATTTACTGCATGGAACCAGAAGGCGGTCAATACAGGAAAATACCGTGTGCACCGAGGCAGGCCTATGCCTGTAATCCTAGAGCTCTGGGAAGCTGAGGAAGGAGGATTTCAAGTCCAGGCCTAGCCTGTGCAATTTAATAATTTAGCAAGACCCTGTCTGAAAATAAAAAAAATTAAAATAAGCTGGAAGTGTGGCTCAGGGCAAAGGCCCTGGTTTATACGCTCAGCACCACAAAATAAAAGAAAAAAGGGAACAAGTTCCGTAGGAGGCTGCCCGCAGTTCAGAGTGCGGAGGAGCCTGTGCACGCCTCCGGCTGCATGATCCCGTGTAGAAATACATACGGGTCAGGGCCGCCCGCCTCCTGCTGTGGGTCCGGGCCGCCGTGGGCGCCTGGAACCCTCCAGGTCCTGGGACTCCGGCACTGGTTTCTCATCCGAGGAGTGGACGGATTTGAAAGGAATGAGGGCGTCACACTGTACTGGGCATTTTTGTTGTGGCATTCTTACCCACTGGGTAATCATAGGCTCTAGTCGCTGACCACTGTTTGAAAAGCTAAAAATCAAACCTGTTTTTTCTACTTTAGCAGTGGCTTCCAGAACTGTTTAGAAGGGCTGCCGGGTGCGCGTCCTTTGAGAGGATGCCCCACGTAAACGCAGTTGTGCATTTCTTTTTCTTTTTCCTTCCTGCTCCTTTATTTTGACAGTACTGTAAAGTCAGTGTGGGGGGGGGTACGTAGGGCCCTGAATCCCCAGGCTCCTGAGCTAGTGGCGAGACAGCTGCCCTCTGCTGCCCCCTGTGCAGAATGACAGCAGGCAGGGCAGGGGCAGCTTTTCCCTTACAAAATTAGCCATTTTCAGGAAACGAAATCGTGGACTTCCCTGCCTCCCGCTGGAGCATAGACCTGGTTCCCGTGGACGCCGCTGGCTGACAGTCCCGCGTGCTGCCGTCTTGTCTCGTGCTCAGCATCGCCCCTCTTGGCGGAGCAGGCCTGCCTCCCCGCAGCTCCCGTGGCTCCTGAACTGGCGAGCGGCCACTGGCTGAGGACTGCACCTCAGGGGGCTCCCAGCACGTGCTGCCCAGGAGCACAGCCAGAGCTGCCTCAAGCCGCGCTCCCTGCCTGTGTGTCAGGACGACTTGGGGTCCTGGAAAGGCGAACTCGGGGTCTGTGGAGCTGGGTCCGGGGTCTTCAGTCTGACTGGTTCCTGGGCCAGGCCAGGACGCTTCCTTGGTGTTGTAGTGAAAAGAAAGCTGTGTGGTAGATGTATGGAGATGGGGAGGTTCTCTGCCAAATAAGATCATGCGCCATCTGGACTGCATAGGCCTGTGACCACTGGTCTACCCTGCAGACGTCCAAGAAGTAGACACGTGCACGGCAGCTTTTTACACTTGGTCATGGAATATTCTTTGTGCTAGTGTTCCATGAGGCAAACTTGGTGAATTTTATATCATAGCCTGGCTGAGTAGCTAGCCAGAGACTTGGTATCCTCCTAACTCAGCCTCTCAGAGTCCTAAGATTAAAGGAGTGTACCACCAGGCCCAGCCAGTGGGCCCAGCTGGCCCCAGTTTTATTCTGTTGGGTTTTTTTTTTTAAGAGATAAGTTAGGCATGGGGGTGTACACCTGTAATCTCAGCACTTGGGAGGCTGAGGCAGGAAGATTGCTGCAAGTTCAAGGCCAGCCTGGGCTACATAGTGAGTTCAAGCCCAGCCTGAACTACTTAACCACATAGTGAGACCCTGTCTCAAGAAAAGAAATAAAGCAAGCCAGCCTGTAGGATAGGCGGTCCAGTGTCAGATGCCAGCGTCTGTCTGTCTGGGCCTTCTTCATAACATGGCAGAGGCTATCACATGGGGAGAGCCACACAACGTCCCAGGTTTTGTTGTTGTGTTGGTTTTTGACACATCACTATGAAGCATGCATCTGACGTACTCCTCAGTGCTGTTGCTCTTCAGCTGCATTCGTCGGGCGGTGCCTTGTGCGCCAGCTTCGCGGATACCGTCCCTCGGAAAGTTAGCAGGAGGGACTTGCTGTCATTAGAAATGCAGGAGGCACACTGTAGACCGTCTGTCAGAGCAGTGAGGACGTGCTTCCAGGAGCACGTTTAGGCAGTGCAAAAACACCACGGGGAAAATAAAAATAATCCCTAACGTAACCCAAAGAGAACCTCCTTTTAAAACAAATACACTGTACACAGTCCATCTGCACGTCTATTTACATGTGTGTTTTTTAAACAAAAAGCCCTCTTTTACAGAGAGTTCATGAATTTACAGTGAGCATAACGCAAATCATAACTCAAATTTTTGTCATACCAAACTGCGAAATCCCAGCTCCATTTTTGAACTCAGCGACCCCTGCGCTTTTCTCTCATGAAACAGAAACCTTTGGAGAAGCGCTCCAGAGTCTCACTTGGCCTCTGAGGCTGGATTAAAGCAGCCGAGCATCCCCACTCGTCCGCTCACAGAGGCCTCGCCCCTGCCCGCCAGGCCGCAAGCTCTTGTGTGTGTGGTTCAGGCTGTGCTGTGGGGTTTCCTCCCGGGAGCCCTCGCTGGCACGGGCGGCTGTCAGCTTCTGGGCAGGCTCTGCCGGGATGCACAGAGCGCAGAGCACAAGGCAGTGAATAAGCGGTTTCTGCAGTTCCGGAGCAGCCGCCTGCCACCCTCAGTGCTGTGCTGGGGCCAGGTTCCTGGGGGCAGCCGGGCTTTGACTGTCGCGTTCCTCAGGCGGCAGGATGGTCGCTCGAGGGGAGATAGCAAGATTCTGGAGTCTGGAAAGCCTTCACATGGGTATGTAAGCCAGGCGCCAGGTCCTGTCCTTCCTCCGCTTCTCTGACCAGGATCAGTGTGTGCAGAAAAGCTCATTCCTCCCAGAGAAGGGTGCTCAGGGGGCCGTGGACACAGCCCCAGGCACGGGTGTGGAAGAGCACAGGGTGAGAATCAAGTGTGGACTGGGGGCAGGTGTTTGGGGCAAGCCCAGGGCCATTGCAGGGAGGTATAACAGTTCTTTCTACTTTCTTCCTTTCCTTTTTTATTTTCTTTTGAGATAGGTTTCACTAAGGGGACTTTAACTTGCAGTCCTCTTGCTTCAGCCTCCTGGAGTTCTGGGATTACAATCATGGGTCACCAAGCCTGGCCTGGACCAGCCTTTAAAAGTAGTGAGGTCTGGGTTTTGCTTATATTTTATTCATAGAAGATATATTTTATTATTAGGTTATTGGAATATGTAAAATTTTCCCAGCTAATTTAAGAGGAGTGGAGTTGCAGGCTCAAAGTAGTTTTTCAGAAATGCTGTACACTCTTTCCAAAAGTGGTGCTGCCTGGTACTTGGTTATTTCATTGTGACTTATCTCACCTGTACTTCTGATATTTTGTGGGTGTTGTCATGGGACTAATTCCTACTTAAATGTGGAAGAAATGTTACATGGTCATGCTAGCCAGTCGTACAGTCTTAAAAGAAAAAAGAACTTCACAGGGAGAATTTTGCTTGCTGCTTGTGCATGGGTGCGGTGGGCAGCATGAGCACGGTGTGAACAACAGAGCTCATCTCTGTTTCCGCCTGAGATAGATGCCAGTAACTCGACAGGACGAATGGGAGCCATGGGTGACAGCTGGAAGGCAGCCGGGGCCTGGTCAGAGCGATCCTGTTGTGTTGTGCATTCTTGCTCATTTCGATCGGCTCCTGAGCTGGCCGAGACAGGCCAGGATGTGGTTACGGCTTCCGTCTCTGGGAGATTATCAGAACAAGAGCAGTGCCTGTCCCGTTGCAGTAGGCAGACCTCACACACAGGAAAGCCCACTGCCCTTCCCCCAGTCTCTGTACTGAGAACGAAGCTTGTGCCACAGTCGGACAGCCCCCCCCCCCAGCAGGGGAGTGCAGAAGCGGTGCTCCGGCCCAGGGACTGAGGAGCTGCCCAAGAGCGAGGCCGGAGACGTGCCCCTGCTGCGCTGCGCACTCCTCTCTTGGTGCATGATCCTTACCTTCCTTCCTCCCACATCCAGTGCCCCAGGCCAGCAGTTCCAAGGGGAACGCTCCTCCACCTCTCCTAAAGGGAGCTCCAGGCCTGCCTGAACTACATAGCGAGACCCTGTCTCAACGAAACAAAATGCAGACGCACAGCCCTCCGTCCCCATCGGGGGCTTGTCCTTCTGGCAGGCACAGTAGGGAGCTGGGTGACCCCTGCTTCCGTGCCACAGCACCCCGCGGGGTAGGCTGAGCCCCATGAGTGGCCTGGCCGTGAAGAGCGGTAACCATGTCCCTTCCCACGCTGAGTCCCCAGGTGTGTTCCCAAGTGTGTGGTCTCTCTGAGTGAGGTAGAACGACAGGAAGCAGGTGTGATTCCACCCTGCAGGTGGCCTGGGGGCGGTCCCGTTCTGCCATCAGTGTGAGCTCCGTGAGGCCCCGCGCCCAGCAGGGCTCACCCGATCTCCATCCACCCCCTTAGAGCGTGACCTCTCTAAGCCAGGTTCTTCTGGGAAGAGGGAGTCCTGGTAATCAAGGGTGCTCGCGCACTCGCAAGAGGTGGTCTACGGAGGCGCAGCAGGTGCCTGTGCACAGCGAGAGCTCGCCGGTGGGTCTGGCGGACCTGGCCGGCTCCTGCTTGGCCAGCCAGCCAGCTGGCCAGGCACTTCCTGGGAGTTAGGAGGAGCCGCAAGGTGCAGCCTGAGACAGCAAGAGAGGGCATTGTTACATCAGTGAGAACGGGTAAATGGGGGAAGCCGCTGTCAGAGCCAGAAACCCAGCAGAGCACCAGCGCACTGAGGAGCGAAAACAGCCCCAGGGACAAGCCAGAGGTAACGCTAGGGGCTCAGCATGTGGAGTCCCAGCCCCAACCTGGGAAAAGCAGGAGAGCGTCGCGGCTTCACAGGGACCCTGTCCAGGTCGCTGTCCTGCAGGGTCCGCAAGACTCATTGTGCAGATGAGCACAGTCAGACTGTCTTCTAAGGCATCTAGAGTGCTATGGGGCCTTTTTGATTTTGTCACCGGTCTGTGTTCAAAGGCTCCGAAGTGCTATTTGTGAAGAACGGTGTGAGTCTGGATGGGACATGGTAACCTGTGAAGGAATGGTTTACCTTCCAGAGTCTGGAGGAGGTGAGTCCGCCAGCACGGACTAGTAAGCGTCCTTCACTCGAGGCAGTGCGCGGGCACGGCACAGGAGGGTGCTGATGTGCAGACAGACGCGGGAACGCCAGCTTGGATAACTAGAATACACGTGTGACGGTTATGGACTTCCTCCCACCCCCACCCTCCCTTCCGCCCCCTTCCCTTCCCCTGCTTATTTACAAAAGCTTTGTTTCCATTTTTTCCTTCTTTTCTCATCATGTTTTTCTTTTCCCTTCCTTTCTCCCCCACCCCTGTCTAGTTCCTTTTCCCATTTGAACATTTTCTTCCTATTTCACAATACCTGTTATACATTTTGGTCCTTATTTACACTTCCAGTTTCTCACACCAGAGAAACAATGTGGTATTTACACATGTCTGTCCAGTTTATTTCACTTATCAGTATGGTCTCAGGGTGCATCTACTTAGCTAGAAATGTCTCAAGCTTATCCTTCTTCATGGAAGAATAGTACTCCATTGTATAAAAATACCACATCTTCTTTATCCATTCATCCATTGATGGGCGTTTGGGTTGTTTCCAAGGTTTAGCTATTATAAACTGTGCTGCTATAAACATGGGTGCACATGTATCACTGTAGTATGATGCTTTTAATTCTTTTCGGAAGATACCAAGAAGGGGAATAGCTGGGTCAAAAGGAAGCTCTAGTTTTAGTTTTCTGAGGAATCTCCACACTGATTTATTTGCACAGGGGTAGCACCAGTCTACACTCCCGCCAGCAGTGGAGGGTTCCTTTTTCCCCACAGCCCCACCAGCATTTTTTATTAGTTTGATCTCTCGATGACAGCCATTCTTTCTAGGGTGAGATGGAATCTCAGTGTTGTTTTAATTTGCATTTCTTCAATGATGTTGAACATATTTTCACATGTGAATTTGCCATTTCCACTGCTGAGAAGTGTCTATTCATTTGGAACGCCCATTTTTGCATTGGGTCTTTAAATTTGGAGGGTTTAGTTGCTGTAATTCTTTATATGTTCTAGATTGGTAGTCTTGTCTGAGGAACAGCTGGCAAAAATTTTTTCGCACACTGTGGGTTGTCTGTTCACTGTCGGTGGTTTCTCTTGCTGTGCAAAAGCTTTTCAGTAAGGTGAGAGCACAGTTGTTGGTTCTTTGTGAGAGTTCCTGTGAGATCGGGCTTTTATTCATGAGGTCTTTGCCTACACAGTGTCTTCAAGAGTTCTGCCTATTCTGTCTTCTAGCAGATTTAATGTTTCTTTTCTAATATTTAGATCTTTGATCCATTTGGATGTTAGTTTAGTGCACAGTGAGCTGTCGGATGTAGCTTACCCTTTGGCCTGTGGAAAGGCGGTTTTTCTAGCACCATTAGTAAAGACGCTGTCTTAATTCCAGGGAGGGTGTTTGGCCCCATTGTCAAAGATCAGGTGGCTGAGTAGTGACCGTTGTTTGGAAACGCTCTTGGGCATGCTCTTAGACCTTCGGAGATGGCGACCGTTTCTGCAGGGGATCGGCGAACAATAGGGAGGAGAGCTGAGAGCTCACGGACTCCGTCATCAAGGTGCAACCACTGCATTTTAAGGATTAAGACGGATTTGGAATTCAGTCAGCCGTTTTGGAGGAAAGGTTGCCCCAGGGAAGGAGAAAGCTTTTTCTCTTCTCACTGAACAGGGCACATTAGGTAGTGCCAAGTGGCTAAAGCAGAGCTCTCGGGCCAGTCGGATTGCCTCTGCCCTGACCTTGTGGCTTGCTGCGTGAGCAGGCAACAAAGGTGCACTTCCAACAGCAGCCCAGGCGAGCCTTCCGGTCAGGTAAGCCTGACCGCAGGTCCTCTGGGTCCACAGCCGGGTGTCTGGGTCTTTGGGGGAACCTTCTGAAAACAAATGCTCAGCAAATCCCCACCCAAGCCTAGTTCAGGTCCTGAGAGGCAGGGTCTTCATTTTTCTGAACACTCCCCAGGTGATGGGGAGCTGCGGCCCTGGGTGTCCGGGAGCCCCCAGAGCACGGGGTCAGGTGCCCTGGCAGCGTGTGGTGTGGGCCCCTGTGCACGTCACAGATGAAGGGTTTGGCCCGTGGTCCCATCCCGGAGCAGCAGACTTCTGCAGCCGCTTAGGACACGGAGCGCAGCTGCCGAACTATGGGGTTGTTGCTGCTTTTGAGCCGAGAAGCCGGAGTAGCTTGTCTCAACTCCGAGGAAGTCAGAGAGGTCAGCAGGAGGTTTTCTGAAACACATGTTCTGGCAGATTATTCTAAGCAGATCAGTTTCCCCAGGCTGAGGGAGGGAACCCTGGAGTGGCTGCTGGCTGGGAAAGGTGCTGTCCTGAGCCAGTGTGAGGGAGGCCCTGGCTTCCGTGCGTGGGAGCCGCTCATAACCTGCTGCTTCGGCAGAGCCCTGCTGGAGAAGCTGAGAGCCCTGGGTTGGTGCTCAGCTTCCAGTGTTTATCTGACACGCCCACCCGGTCACCGCCCCTCAGATCCCCTCTGTAGCCAGCCCGAGGCCGGAAGCCAAGGCGTCTCTCAGACAGCCTCGCAGGGACTCGGTCCAGGGTCCCGTGGAGGGAAGGGGTGCGTGCGTGTGTGCGTGTATGTGAATACGTGTGTGCAGTTGCATGTGTGTGTGCTAGAGATTGAGTCCAGGCTCTCCGCGCTGAGCTGCCTCCCCGTGCCTTTCTGACTTTGGGATAGGGTCCCGGCAGGTTGGTGGATGCTTGGCTGCGCGCAGACTGGTGGTGCAGCCGCCTCCTGTGCCTCTGAGTGGACCGGCGCACCTGGCTCAGCCCAGGTCTTTTAAAATCCCTGTCCAGTGCGCAGAACTAAGGCAGACGGGAAAGAGACCTACTGTCTGTCCTTGGGAAGGGGCAGGGGATAGCCAGGCCCTGGGGACTGTTTTCAGTGTGTGCAAATAGGAAGCTGCTAGAAGATGCAGCCCTCTGTTGCTGGTGCTGTTTGACATTTCTTGTGTCAGAATTCACCTTTCAAGTCAGTCGTCAGCTGCTCTGACAGTTTCTGCAGACGTACAGTTTGCATTTCAGACAGAAGAAAGACACTTTCCTGGGGAATATACTGGCTGTTTTTTGTAAGCTATTGGGGGTGTCTGTAGCTTCTCTAGTTGTATTTGTACCACTCCCATTGACCTGAGAAAAGGCACATCCGGAGTGGGTACCACAGTGTTCTGAGCGTGCTCCTGAGCCCACGTCTGGCCAGCGCTGGAAATGTGGCCTGCAGATTCTCCTCGGGCAGCTGGAGGAGGGAGACAGATTTATAAGGGAGAGAGACATTGGGAAGCTGAACCTCGGGATGCTGCCGTGGAGAGACACAGTAGAACAGGGCCCGTGGGACTGGGAGAAGCACAGTGCTCAGCAGGGCGGTGGACAGCGCCCGCCGGAGGGACGGCTGGCTGTGCAGGCCAGAGCGAGTGTGCGGGTCACTTCATTGCACACTCGGGCAGTGCTCTGCGGAAAGCACAGGCCTTCATGCGTGCTGACATGGATGCGGAGCTTTGGGAGATACGGGTGCTCTTCCTGGCGGGCCAAGGCTCTGACAAGAGCTGTACAGGAGAAAGAACCCGGCTGCTCTGAGGCGGACTGGAATAGAGAGCGGGGGTGGGGCAGAGTCCATCACAGATGCCCTCAGTCACTGCCGTTGCTCTCCAGAATGGCATACCGATCCTGAGGGGCTGGTGCTCACCCGTGTTTGGTGTCTGCTCAGGAGTCATTGAACAGACAGAACATTATGATAACGAAGCACCTGGGAGGAGGCGGGCCTGCCCCGTGGGGAGGGGTCAGAGCTGTGGGCGGGCCGCTCCCTTTCCTCCTCTGCAGCCTGGGTGCCGGGTGTCAGTGCCCTCCCGCGGTATTGCCACGAGGATTGAGCAAGCTCCTGAGCTAGCAAGGCTCCAGCTAGTGCTGGCACCTCACAAGCACCCCATAGAGTGTCTTACACTTGTAGTCAGATTTCCCGAGCTTCCCGGGCCAGCATTTCACTGGAGCCCACAGCAGCCAGCAGCAATTACTGTTGAGAATTTACAAGCCACCCTGAAAGGTTTCTCGCTTCTCACATGGTCAGCAGGAGTCAGAAGTGAGAGGAGCTTCACTAAGGTCTCACACTCAAAAAAAAAGGTGTGCAGCACCGTCACTGGAAGCCAAGTCGGCCGGAGCCCGGCTGCCGGAGGCCAGCATCTCCGCAGCTGCCGTCGCCTGTGGGCCTGCTCTGAGGGGTGCAGTGCCAGGCGGCCGCGCGCCACACACACATCTCGAGCGTCCTGCCGTCACGGGGAAGTCGCAGCCTGCTGCACGCCGACCGTTCCCAGCCGTGAGTCTGGTCAGTGCGTCGCGTGCTGACTCCTGTGGGCAGGTGTAGCACAGTGGAAGTGTCTGCATCAATAAACACAGGAAAAGCACCATGATAGGAACTGCTCAGCTCCACTGGAGTCTGGTGGCACCACTACCCTGTACTTGGCCTAGTTACTAAAATGCAGGTAACAGTAGGTCAAATTAGAATCAGTGTGTTTAGGAAACTTTTGTCTAGACAAGCAGTGAATAAAATACATTAGATGGTCACAGTTGCCCTGGAGAAGAAGAAACCGGCGAGGACGGCAGGGCGGGTGGGGTGAGAGCTGGCGCAGTGGAGGGTGGGCGGAGCAGCGGGTGGGAGAGGGAGTCAGGTGCGGGGACAGCAAGCCCTGGCAGAGCACCCGGTGTGTCTGCAGCGGGAAGCGCAGGCCAGCGTGCAGTGGAGAGCAGGGCCGGGAGGCTGGTTTTGAGCAGAAGATGATGCAGTCTGGCTTAGGGCTGAAGCGGTGCCGCTCGGGCTGCCTGGTTAGGGGCAGGCGGCCGGGGCAATCCCTGCCGGGCGGGTGGTGCGGGCTGGGGTAGGCGCCTCCAGGAGGGCAGAGGAGTCAGGCTGCAGCCGGCCATCGCACGGGGATGTGGAAGGCAGGGAAACAGGCCCTCAGACGCATGGAACTTGTGCACTTGCTCCCATCTTACAGATAGGAAAACGGAAATTGAAAGAATGACTTGTGCTAGGGTCACTTACTAGAAAGAGAGTGAAGCTGGGACATGTAGTTGCCTGGGTTTTTTTAATAAGTGCTGTTTTCAATGGACAGTAACTGTGTGTCTGCAGGGTACACCATGTGTGCATGTACATGTATGTATCATATGTGATCAGGTCAGAGCTGCTGCACGTCAGCACTCCCAACATGTCATCTTTGCTTGTACCTAGGTAATTCTGCAATAGCAGACCTGGCCTTGCCTTACCTCGCTCGCACCCAGGCCCCACCCACTCCCTCTCCCCAGGTGGGGTGCGAGCTATCCTTGAACCCTCGGATGTCTCGTTGCCACGGCCCTTCGTGAGTGCTCCTCTGCGGGGCTGGACCGCCACCAGAACCTTTCTCCCGAGCCGCCTTGTTCTTCTGAGCACCTTTGGTAGGAGCTCGACCTCCCATGAGCACACCCGCATGTCTTCCAGAGAGCTCTGCTCCTGCCTCCGGTGGGGTTAAACCCTTTCCGTGGGTGCCCTTCTCTACAGACTCCCTAAGTCCATCATTACCGGCTGACTCTTCCCCTTTCGTTACTGATCTCACAGGAACAGCCGGATCAGATGGGGGCCCCCATGGGGCAGATGTTGCCAAGGCCCTTGGAGGGAGAGAGTGTCATTTTAAGGCCTTTGCCCGGGTGGGAGGCCCAGACGGCTTTATTCCGCCCAGCTTGTTCTCTGTGGCTCAGCCGGGACATGGCAGTGATAGGCAGACACGCGGTTGGTGCCAGGCAGTGTCAGGTCGCTGCTGGCTAGACCTGAAGACGCCCCAGTGCCTTTCAGGGTAGGTTCTGCTCACACAGGAGCCCTGGGACACTGCAGGTGTCACCCAGGTACCCACTCCCCGGGCCTTGTGTGGCAGCCGCTCCAAGGTTGGAGAGGGCGTGGTGCTGACCTCTTTGTAGCCTGAGATGTGCTCACGCATGAAACAAAGTTGTTAGCTTCCTCAGGACATCCTCCCACAGCACCCCACGCACGCCCCGGGAAAGGGCACCGGTCGGGGTCACCCCGAGTTCACCACTTGCAGGCTGTCTGACCGCAGCGGAGCTTGGAGAAACTGCCTTGGACAGAGAGCGTGACTGCACAGGCGTGCCCAGGTGTGCCCCGACAGCAGCATGGCTCTCCTAAGACCTCTTTGCTAAGGGCCGCAGGAGCACCGGCCCTGCTCTCCCTGCGGTGGGGGAGCCCCTGAAAGAGGCAGGTGTCACCCCCATAGCTGCCTGCATGTCCACGGCGCTGCCCTGACTGCAGACCAGGCTTCAGTGTTCCTGCCAGGGCTGCACCCTCCTTGATGGACCGGAAAGAAGCTGGGTACGGGGGATCTGGGCCACTTCCCTGGATTCTTGGCCGTGTGCGCAGACCTCCCAGCACAGCCTCCCCGCAGTGCAGCTCGCTTCTGCCCGCCGCCCTGACCTCTGAGTGAGGCTGGAGGGGGCGGGGCAGGAAGGGGGCCACCGTGGGGCAGAGCCAGGCACCCAGTTGGGTCCACACCTGGAGCTTAGACCTGACCAGTGACCCTCATGCATCCAAGGCCGCTGTCCTCCCAAGGCAGGCGCGGCGGGACTCGGGGAGACGGCCTACTGTGCGCCCCTGGGCCCGAGCTCACAGGAGGGATCAGACAGGTGGTGGCTGCTGCGAACACGCAGCATTTCCAGTGGCCAGGTCCCCGCTGCAGGAAAGCAGGCCACAAACACGGGCCACGTGCAGGCCTGGCTGGACCGTGGTGCCCGCAGGATGGGGCGGCCCCCGGGCAGGCGGCTTGCGGCAGGCTGGGGAGCTTCGGTGGCGGAGTTGCCCATCAGCCAGCTTTCTGCCCTCCCGCCGTCTGATTGGACGTGCTGTGCGTCTGTGGTCTTCGTGCTGCCTCGGCCCTCCGTGCTGGCTGAGGAGAACCTAGGCTGCGGAGCGCGACTCAGTCCACAGTGCCTGTCACGGGGCGCTGTCCCCACCGCTGCGCGTCTTGGTCAGGATGCTCCGTTTTCTCAGTGTGAGAACCCGGGGCTCCGACGGCGGCACGGCTGGAGTGCTGGAAGGGAGGCCCTGGGCTGGCAGGGTCTGTGGAGCTGCTGGAGTGGGGTCGGTCCCGCTGAGACAGGCGGGGGCGAGAGTCGTCTTGGAGCTATCAGAGTATAAGTTGTCTCAAAGAAGACGCGGTAGTGTAGCAGGAGACCCCTGTGCTCGGCAAAGGCAGAAACACAGATTCACATGTCTTCGGAAAAGGCAGAAGAGTGCCGTCCATGGCTGCTCCACCCCGGCCTTCGTCCTTCCTGCCGCACTGGCCGCTGCCTCTGGCCTCCCTGTGTCAGCCCTCCCAGAACCTTGGGACTTTCTGAGACCTTGCTCCCTGCAGCCTTGCGCACCCAGCCTGCGCTGCCCCTCTGCGGTCCTTGGGCTCCACTCGCACTGCCTTCCGGGTGCTGCCCCCCCCCCTCCGCTACCCTGGCTCCTCCCAGAGCGTCCCTGGCCGCGCCTCTGCCCCACAGCCTTCCTCCAGGTCGTGGCAAAGTCCTTCCTCCGCAGCTCCTGTCCCTGCCGTTGCACCGTGACTGTCTCACTGTCCCGGCCGTGTGTTGATGACGTTAGGACGCTCCACACACTTCCGTCACCTCATTCTTTGAAAGGAGTCGAGGACAGGCCACGTGGGTGAGGCCCGTGCCTACCAAGGGGCAGGGCTGGAATTCCGCCCAGCGCTCGCTCGGCGCCCGCGCTCTGTGCGCCTTCGGTGTCAGAGGACCTCTACGCACAGCCTGTGGTCCCGGCTCGGAATCCTCCAGAGCATCCTGGCCTGCTCAGGCTCGGTGGGCTGTACGGCGTGCCCTCACCCCGACCTGCCCAGGGGTCCCCTCCACAACCCCAGACACTGCCTGAAAGTCAGTCCCTAACCCTGTGTGCACACGGAGACCCATGAGAGAGTTCAATTTGTGAAGTATGCAGAGGGAGAGATTAACAACAATATTAACAGAACAGTTACAAACATTACTCAAAATTTAAGGATCATTTATTTCTGGAACTCTCCATTAATACGTTTTGGGCTAAGGGAACCCACCAGCAATGGAACTGCAGGTGAAGGGGGCTTCTGTGCTGGTGCCCACGTGGCATTTGCTCCAGGTGCCAACGCTGCTTGCCATTGACGTCGGGCATAGACAGCCGCCCCTTCCACGGAGCTACTCGGGATATCCTTTCTCTGTGAAAGCCCACGGCCACTCATGGCACCTCACTCACCCTATTCCCAGTCTCTGGCTTGAGTCTTCAGGGGTTTTCTTACCTCTCACCCGAGTCCAGGCCGTGGCCCCTTAGGGAGAGAGCTGTCTGTCCTTGGTTTAGCCCGTGTCCCCAGCACCTGGCAGCCGTGGCACCGAGCCAAGCATGGCTCCATTCAGTGATAGACAGCATGTGGCACGCATGGGGCCTGGTCCCACGGAAGAAGTGTGAATGCCTGGGTGGCCGGGCGAAAATGCTCTGCCAACACGCGTCACAGTTCAGAGGTCCCTGTCTCCTGTAGGTCGTAAAGGCGCCGTGTACTCACTGATCTGATCACGGGGGTTCCAGTCCTTCTGCCTGCGATGAGTGGCCGCATGTTTTCACCAGCAGATGATCCTGTTGGAGCCCTTTGGTGCTACTGTTGCCGTGCACATGGAAGCAGGGTTTTGTTTTGTCTTACTGAGAGAGGGTCTCACTGTGTATTCCAGGCTGGCCTCGACCCTTGGCGATCCTCCTGCTTCAGCCTCCCGAGTGCAGGGATGAAAGGTGTGTGCCACCACACATGGCAGAAGCAGGATTTTTTTTAAATGATTAAATTTTGTATTTTCTTTACCTCAAGTATTTTTTATATTCAAATGGGAGCACAGGCTGGGGATACAGCTCAGCAGCAAAGCACCTGCCTGACAAGTGCAAGGTCATGAGTTCGATTCCTGGTACCAAAAAAAAAAAAAGCATCAGGTCAAGTGGGAGTGCAAATTTCCCACCAAATCACATGTAGTTCACTCCACCTTAGCGCAGAACAACTCCGTGTGGACAGGGCACCGCGAGGTGGTGTGCTTCTCGCGGAAGGAACCTTTCACCCCAGTTCCTCTGGCGTCAGTTGTTACCTGTGGGTCAATAAATACGCAGGAGAAGCTGCCTAACAGTTTCTCACTCTGAGCAGGGCAGAACTGATTCTTTCCTCTGGGGGGCGAGCGTGTCACCAGAGGCCCTTTCTTCTCTCATGCAAAAGCCCCACTTCGGGGATTGAGCCCAAGGACTGGTGGCCTGCATCCCCAGGCCTTTCGCTCTTGTTTTCAGACAGAGTCTCACTGCGTTTCCAGCGTTAGTCTCACATTTAACAACCTCCTGCCTCAGCCTCCAGGTGGCAGGGATGGCAGGCACACACTAGCTCGTGCTGCCTGTTGAACCATGCCTTCTCCTTTCTCACAGTCTCTTCAGATGGAGGCACGGAGTCCTCTGCCCTAGTGGATGACAATGGCAGTGAGGAGGACTTCAGCTACGAAGAGCTCTGCCAGGCCAACCCTCGGTATCTGCAGCCAGGAGGGGAGCAGCTGGCGGTCAACGAGGTACTAGAACTGCACACGACACCCCGACCAGCACCCGGGTTTCAGGGACCAGAGCCACTCGTGCCGTTGCTCTTGGCCTGTTCTTCACCAAGGGTATTCCTAGTCCTGGAACCCTTGTAGGAACGGCACTGTGGTCTCTCGGTTGCGCAGAGAAATGCCTGTGGAGAGTCTGTCAGCCACTGAGGTGCACCTCCAGGGGAGAAGAGCCGCAGCCGTCAGCACTCAGGGCCGGCGTGTCAGTTTATGCCGTGCTGCCCCTCCCGTGAGCTTGTGTAACTCCGTCAGCTGACCTAAGAGACGTTAACTAGCACCATCTGCACCCTCATAAACGCCCCAAGACCAGGAGAGACAAGTGTGCGCCGGCCGCTGGGAGCGCTGGGTTAACCGCGTGTTCCTCACGCCCAAGCTGGCGCCCTTTCTCCCACGCGGCAGCTGTAGCCTTTGGGACGGGAATCTTTGTAGAAAGCCCGTCCAGCTTTGTGTGTTCCTAAACCAAGCATGGCTTCAGCGCGTTGGCAGCCCACTGGGGTCACCAGGCTTCCTGTGTCACCTGACACAAGCCCAGGGCCCCAGAAGGAAAATCCAAAGCCCAGAGCGCCCCAAACTCTGAAACTGCAATGTCCAGACATTCGGAGTTTCAGGTTTTTGATTTTTGGGTTAAAGATGTTCAACCAGTAAAGCCTGTGGAAATGCCCCCAAACCCAAAACCCCTGAAATCCGAAACTCCTGATGCTGAGCGTTTTGGGTGAGCGATGCTGAGCCCATGTCTGTGGCAGGTGAGGAGGTGTCGGTCGTCTGCTGCTGCACCTGAGACCAGCAGCGTCTGCTCGCGATTCCCAAGACCCCGCCGTGCTCGTGTTAGTTGCAGCAAACTCTAAAGTTACTCCAGGCTTCCTCGAGTTGGGAGTAGAGTCTTAGTGACGCACTCCGGTGAAGGTGCAAGGGGTGTGCCGTCACATACACGTGAAGCGTTAGGAGCACTTGGCTCGGTAACAGCTGGTTTAGCTGGTCAGAACTATTTTAGCGAATATTCCAGATATCGAGCATTTTGGTAACTAGTCTGTTAAATGAGGTATTTACACAGTGACCTCAGGTTGAAACTTACACTTTCTTATTTCACCATGGTGAAAGTGACACTCACACATTCAGTAGAAGTGGTACTTCGAATTTGACCCTTTCTGGGGCTAGCAGTATAGAACAACCATTCTGTTTGTCACTTTAGGAATAGTAGTCAATGAGTTATGTGAGCTACTCATCACTTACTTACAAAGTAGCGTTCAAGCCATGCGTGGTGGCGCACACCGGTAATCCCAGCGCTTGGGAGGCTGAGGCAGGAGGATCGCTGTGAGTTCAAGGCCCATCTGAACTACATAGTAAGACTCTGTCTCTAAAAAACCAAACAAATGAATGAGTGAATGAATGAATGAATGAATGAATAAAAATAAAGTAAGTTTCTTGTTAGATGATTTTGCCCAGCTACAGGCTAGTGGGCATGTCCCGAGTACATTTACTGTAGGCTACATAAGCTAGGTGGTTAGACTAAATACATTTTTAATGTAAGGTATTTTCAGTTTCTGATGGGTTTGTGGGGCTGTCAGCCCATCGGAAGTCAGGGCGTCTGTCCGTCTCTCACAGGTGGGTTTGGGTCTCCCTTGGTGAGCAGGTCAGACGCCCAGCTTGTGCTCTTTCCCCAGCGCGTGTCCCCAGGTTAATTTGGTGTACCACAG
Organism: Chinchilla lanigera; assembly: GCF_000276665.1. Taxonomy (NCBI): domain Eukaryota; kingdom Metazoa; phylum Chordata; class Mammalia; order Rodentia; family Chinchillidae; genus Chinchilla; species Chinchilla lanigera. The sequence continues at coordinate 4,241,013 of NW_004955497.1, read as the reverse complement.
AGCAGGGATTGGGAGGTGCCCGGTGTCCACGTGAGAACTAGACGGTGTCAGTGCCCCCACGGCCCCACCTCAGCAGCCGGCCTGCCTGTTTCCCGCTCAGTGTGCGCTCCTGTCCTCCTCTCAGCTGATCAGCGACGGCAGCGTGGTCTGCGCGGAGGCCCTCTGGGACCATGTGACCATGGACGACCAGGAGCTGGGCTTCAAGGCTGGCGATGTCATCCAGGTCCTGGAAGCCTCCAACAAGGACTGGTGGTGGGGCCGGAGCGAAGACAAGGAGGCCTGGTTCCCCGCGAGCTTTGTCAGGGTAAGGGCGGCGCTGAGGGCCCTCGGGGCGGCGGGGGCAGGCAGCAGTGGCCTCGGAGCTCTCACGTCCAGGCCCAGCTCCACTGTAATCGATTTTCATCCCGTGTGCCAGCCAAAGCTGTACCGCAGTCGCTGGGCGGAACACGGCTGTCGTGCCAAGGGGGCCGCACTGCGTGGCGTCACTGCTGTGGCTCTGCCGGGGACAGGGACACGGAGGCGGCCCTGGCCCGGCTGCCCCCGACAGGCTCTGGAGAAGCAGGAGCCAGCTCTCCCCCAGGTCACCTGTCCCCTGTCCCTGTGTGTGGTCCGCAGCTTCGCGTCAACCAGGAAGAGCTGCCGGAGAGTTCCAGCAGCCACCATGGTGAGGAGCAGGAGGACAGCGCCGGCCGCGGCCCCCACAAGCACCCCGAGAACAAGCACCAGATGCGGACCAACGTCATCCAGGAGATCATGAGCAGCGAGCGGGTGTACATCAAGCACCTCAAGGACATCTGCGAGGTAAGGCGCGGGCCCCGGCTGCTCCGCAGCGAGCCACCGGCCCGCACCTCTCCTCGCACCCGCTTCTCCGCACCTCCGCTCCGGGTGCCTTGGGCCCGTGCAGACTCCTTCAGCGCTGCCGACGGTCATCGCTGCGGCCCTCTTAGCTGCTGTGCTCTGCAGCCGGCCTGCTTCTAAGGGCGCACTGGGGTTCTTTCAGGACCAGCCCCTGAGCTCGTTCTGAGGGCACGACTTCCACAGAGGCCGCACCGACCTGACAGTCGAAGGTGTCACCAGCCCTGACACCTCAGCATCTGGTGATGGACTCAGACAAGATGCAGAGTCATCTAGACACTGATTGAAAATACTAGTTTTATCTGGTGATATCCAAAGCTATATTCTACAGTATCAGGATAGTCAGCGATAAATTTTACTCTGTAGCTGCGATTTTAGAGAACGGCCCCGTGTGGCGTTTGTCCTTTTGGTTTTCTGTGGTACTGGAGACTGAATTGAATCTAGGGCTGTTACAGGCCTTTTTTGTTGTTTTGCAACAAGGTCTTGCTAAGTTTCCCAGGCTGGGCTGAAACTTGCAGTCTTCCTGCCTCAGCCTCCATAGTGCTAGGATTACAGGTGTGCACTCCGTGCCCAGCTGTGTTTTGTTTTTAATGGATCTTGTCTGCGCATTGCCCTGCACTGGGGCTCTCCTGGCCTGACCAGTCCAGCCGCCCTGGTCATTAGTGCTGAGGTCTGCACTGTCCTTTCAGCTGTGGCCATTCCTCACTCGTTCTGCGTCACCGGGTGGCTGAGGACCTTTACAGCGGCATTTGAAGGAAGTGCACATGATTGCTGGTGTTCGTTGTGCGTTGGTGTCACCTGGCGTAACTTAGTTCCCACCAGCATTCTCTAGGGGCAGGCCCTCCTAGTCCCTGTTGGAGGGAAAAAACAGAGGCAAAGCAATCGTGTGATGTAGGTGGTACCTACCCCTAGTCAGTCAGCCCCAGAGCCCATACTGTTACACTGTATTGTTTTCTTGTTGAGATTCATACCAAAAGCCAGTAAAATCTATGTTAGGAAATGGCTAGTTTAGTCTGTTCAAATACACGATGCTGTTTTGGAGTAGCTGTTCACACGTGTGTGTGGCTGCTGCTTCTTATCCCACTAACGCCCAGGAAGCTGTAGTGTCAGGGTGGTTTCCCCGGCTTTCACGGGTCAGGCCTCTGAGTAAAGATGTGCACATCTGTGCTGTGTAGAGAAGGCAGGGGATGGTGGGAACTTCGGGGTGGATGTTCTTGGCTCTTTGCCACGACCGGCAATCAGAGAACTGCGTTCGCTGTTCTGCGGGCGGTGACATCCTGTGCTTGACAGGTCTTCTCGGCTGTGAAACGGAATTAGGGATGAGAGAATGATCACCTTAACAGTCTAGAAAAGAGGGGCAGAACTAATTTTTAAGCTCTGGTGTTTGAAACTCTGGCATTTGTAACTTGTTTCTAGAACTTTTAAAAACCCAGCCATATTGAATTTTTTGCTTTCCTTTTGTTCTAAAAATATTTATGGGAAGTTACAGTCATGGAAGTATAACTGTTTCATCAGGGACCCATAAAAGTAAAAGTAATCTTCTCTAAAATCCACTCCAAGCCCATGGCTTTGACCTCCTCCACCTCCTGTACTATCTAAGTAATTATTTTTAAATCTGCAGACAAATAAAAAATTCGCCTTTGTACTTCGCAGGGCTATATCCGGCAGTGTGGCAAGCACACAGGAATGTTCACTGCTGCGCAGTTAGCCACTATCTTTGGCAACATTGAAGATATTTACAAATTCCAAAGACAGTTCCTCAAAGACCTTGAGAAAAAGTACAACAAAGAGGAGCCTCACCGAAGTGAAATAGGATCCTGCTTTCTGCAACACGTAGGTCACCTCGCGTCTCACTGGTCACCTGGCGATGTGGCAGGTGGCCTCCTCCAAACACGAGGCTCTGCCGTGGGTTCTCCTGTCGGCGGCTGCGCTGCCTTAGGGGATATGGCTGTCCTTGCGCTTTGACAGCTGAGGAGCCAGACCCGGGAGTGAGCAGCCGCCACGTCCTGGTGGCCATTGCTACTGAGCACTAAAGGGTTTCTGAAGTAGTCATGGAGCGGCCACGGCCACAGTGACAGCAGAACTGCGCTTGCTGGGGCCGGGCCCGGGAGCTTTCGGGAGGCAGCAGATAGGCCCTGCGGGGAGAGCGGCGTGTAGGTGCCTGGGGCGCGGCGAGGGCCCTGGGAAAGCCAGCGCGGCCAGAGCAGCAGGGCTTGTCGAAGCGCAGCAGGGAGCAGCTCCGGAGGTGAGCGAGGCCAGAGCGGGCTCGGGAGTCCCGGTCAGGACGGCGCCGCGGGGTCTGGCCAGGTGACGGCCGGAAGAGCGGAGACGGGCTTGGTGCAGTGGGTGGTTCTGAGCAGAGGCTGACGAGGCCGGTTTAGGCGTCAGAGGAAGAGCGGCAGTCAGAGGTACCAGCAGGGTTGGGGGTTCACGGAGGGTGGGATGGCCTGGGAAAGCCTGTTTTCTAAGGAGACAGAGGCCTGGCTTTAGACGCGCTGCCCAGCCTGCGCCCGGGCGGAAGGAAGGGCCGCTGTGAGGAGGGCTGGACAGCGAGTGAGCGAGGGACCTCGTGCGCACGGTGGGAGAAAGGCCGCGTTCAGGGACGCGGAACAGCGCCCAAGGACAGGGCCTTGGAAGCGAGTTGCGCCCAGCCTTGGAGGGGAGGGGGCCGCGCACAACCCTGGCAGGCAGGAGGGGAGACGTGGCCCCAGGCTCGAAAGGGCAGATGGCCTCCACTTAGAGGCGACAGGGTGACAGCTATGGAAGCCAGGCCGCCGGGGAGACCGTGGGAGGAGGTGGAGGCCCGAGTGAGTTCCGAGTGAAAGGGGGCGGGCTGAGGCCCGGCCTCTGAGCAGCACCTCCCTCCTCTGCTGCTTCAGGTCGGAGCTGGCGGAGTCAGGGTGGTGGGGCACGCACCTCCTCGTGCCCCACGCCCCCCCTGGGGGGGGGCAGAGAACCCGGTGATCACACCTGAGCCCACGCTCGTGCCGCTCCCTTAGTGCGTGTGTGACAGCGTGGGCAAGTAGCGTGTCCCTGTCCAGCTGTGGAGCATGCCCTGCGCCCCAGGAGCTCCCCTGGGGCGGTCCAGCGCCCTGAGGCCTGACAGAGCGGGTTTCCCTTCCAGCAAGAGGGCTTTGCCATCTACTCTGAGTACTGCAACAACCACCCCGGCGCCTGCGTGGAGCTCTCCAACCTCATGAAGCAGGGCAAGTACAGGCACTTCTTCGAGGCCTGCCGCCTGCTGCAGCAGATGATCGACATCGCCCTGGACGGCTTCCTCCTCACGCCCGTGCAGAAGATCTGCAAGTACCCGCTGCAGCTGGCCGAGCTGCTCAAGTACACCACTCCGGAGCACAGGTGAGGCGGTGGCCTCGGGGAGGCGGGCGGGGCCTCCATGGCAAGCACTGCCCTCCAGCTCTGGGCAGAAACTTCCCCGTCTACAGCACTTGCGATCGTCACCTCCTGAAGTGCACTGTCTGCAGAGACTGTACAGCAGCCTCTAAGAGATGAGGACACGGGCGTGTTGCCACACACCTGTCCTCCCAGCGCTTGGGAGACTTGGGAGACTGAGGCCGGAGGGGTTCAAGGACAGCATGGACTGAGTAGCGAGACCATGTCTCACCCCTCCGACCGCCAAAAGAAAAGACAGGAAGCGTGTCGTTAGAATAGTTTCCTCCTCTACGGAGGGGTTAGCTTCCAAAACTCGCAGTGTCCCGCGAAATTGCACGTGCAGACAGTGCAGGTTTGACGACTGGGTGCTGGTCCTGCGACTGGGTTGTCAGGTGAGTTAGTTGCTAAATGAGGAGTCGCATACAGTGTGGACATTACCGTATGCGGGACAAAGAAATGGTCAAAGGAAGCTCCAACGTGAGGACCTCGTCTTTATCTGTGTAACCCTCACATGCAGCGCTGCACTGTATAAGAGAACATAAAACTGTAGTACTGTATATACAACCAGCAAAAATTACAGCACTGTATAAACAAGGTACTGTACCAGAAGAAGACATTGAGGCTGTCTAAACAAGAGGTGCAGAACTGTACCCAAAAAAGACAGGCTGTCAGTCTGAGTACAGGTGCTGAGTCCAAACAGTCATTAAACAGGAATGTCTGTCCTGCACTCTGCTTAGACTGTGTTTTTCCTGTGCATGCGTGCCTGTAATAAAGTTTAACTTAGGAATTAGTCACAGTGAGAGACTGGGAACGGTAACTCATAATGCCATAGAACAGTTCTAACAAGGTGCGCTAATGAGCACTTTGAAAGCATGAATTACTTCTAGAATTTCCCGTTCAGTGTTTTCAAACTACGGATGACCGTGGGGAAGAGAGGCCACAGGAGCCGAGGCTGGGCGGGGCGGCTGCTGTGCCGGGAGGGGTGCCGCGGGGGCGCTCTGTGCCCTCGTGCCCTGCGCCTCCGTGGAGAGGCCGGCCTAGAGAGGAGCCTCCGCAGCGGGCTGCGGGAGTAAGAGCAGGCTGCGGAGCCACGGACCCCGCACGGGCTTCGCTTAAGCAGTCAGGGCCGAGAAGATAGCCGCAGGGTGTCCGCTGCAACAGATGGGAGGAAAAGCTCGCGCTCGCCTCCTCCCCGTTCTCCCTCCCTCCCTCCCTTCCTTCCTCCTCCCCTCCCTTCTTTCCTTCCTTCTTTCCTTCCTTCCTTTCTCTGTCCTTCTCTGCCTCCGTGTCTCTGATAGAAAAATCAGAAAACATTCTGTGGAAAAAATTAGAGAAGTCAAAATTTTTGTAGACATTTTTTTAAAAGAATCACGCTAAGGAGCCAGAGGAAAAACAAAAGAGAATGCCATGTTCCCGCCAGCTTGCGCCTCGGTGGGTCAGGGCTTCCCGGCAGCGAGGCCCGTGAGCTGGGCCTGTGGAGAACGTCAGAGGGGACTCCTGAGCGATTCGGGCGGTGTAGCGCGCTCCAGGACGGAGCGTGGCAGCCAGAGCGCCGTACGCCGCTTGACGGTGATTTTCCTCTGTGGGCCATTGTTTGCTGTGAGCACCGTGCAGATTTTGGCTATTTCATAAGCTAATAATAATTTTAAAGGAAATGACAAAAGGCGCATTTCCTTGCCTTACATAAAACAACAAAAATGTCAAAAAGCCTTACATTCTTCTCATTTTTAGGATCATACCAAAAGTCTTATTTTGCTTTTTCTTCATAGCTGGAGGCTCCTGCAGGTTTTTGCTTCCATTATTCTGAGCCATTCCCCATGTATCATTTTTGTAGACATTTTTGTAGACATTCCCCATGTATCATTTCCTTTCTGTTCTGCTTCTCTGTGAGGAAGCTGTCATCTAAAGACATCAGGGTCTGCTAGGTGCAGCCATGCGGGGGCCCCCCAGGAGCCAGGGACAGCTGTATGTGGCAGCCAGACCCCAACATCCGCTTCCAAGCCCGCCTCCACCTGTGCAGGAAGGTTTTGATTGCGGCCACCCACCTCTGCATGCCCCTGTCCCACGTGTCGCTATAGGAAAGTAAAACATGGGGGCTGGGGATTGAGCTCAGCGGCACAGCGCCTGCCTGGCAAGTGCGAGGTCGTGAGTTCAATTCCCGGTACTGGAAAAAAACCAAAAACACAAAACAGAAAAAGAAAGTAAAACGTTAGCCTGTTGTAAGCCGGATGACTGGCGTCCATCTCCCCCGATTACTAATGCTGAGCAAAACACTTTCAGACACTGTGTTCTAACCTGTGTGTGGATAAGAATGACGGTTTCAGTTTTTTCAAAATTTGTGAGGCCAGAGGCCTGCTGGGGAATTTATTTTTTCTTTTTTTTTTTTTTTTTTTTTGAGACAGGGTCTTGCTTATTCACTTCACATTGGCCTTGAACTCACTATGTAGCCCAGGCTGGCCTCAAGTTCACAGTGATCCTCCTGTCTCGGCCTCCTGAGTGCTAGGATTACAGGCCTGCACCACTGCACCCATCTTGGGGAGAACTTGTTACTTTAATTTGACTGCGGTGTCCCTAAAGCCCTAGAAATGAAGGGCTGTTGGGAAGGCAGATGACCTCGTAGCAGAGATATAGCTCCCCACTTCAGACCGTGTGGTTCCTGTCCTCTTGTGCCCCTTCCCGAGCAGCGTGAACAGAGAGTCTCGGTATAGACACTCTTGAAATGAATAGTGATTTTTAAAGTACTTCATATAGCAAAACTGGTCACGGCAGAATCAGAGCAATAATAACTGTTCTTTCTATGTTAGCAGAAATATGCCATAGTCACCATGACTAAGGCTTCGTTCCTTATGCCACCGCTTTCATTCATTGTGGGATCTGGAAGAGGAATGAAAACATCCTCGTTCCAAAGCATTCAGAATGGCATTCTGTCAGCTCCCAGCCTCTGCAGACTGCAGTCTGTTCGCAGGGAAACAAGGAAAGGACACAGTGGCTGCTGCTGAGATGCTGCTCTGCCTAGACCAGCCGTAGACGCGGCAGGGTCTGAGGGTGTTACCACAAGTTGTGTGTTACGTGATCGAAATGACCCCTTGTGTTGCAGTGATTACAGCGATATAAAGGCAGCGTACGAGGCCATGAAGAACGTAGCCTGTCTCATCAACGAGCGCAAGCGCAAGCTGGAGAGCATCAACAAGATTGCGCAGTGGCAGGTGTCCATCGTCGGCTGGGAGGTGAGCTCCGCGCGCACACGCGCGCACACACACACACACACACACACACTCAGGTGCGCTTCGCCCCACGGTGACATCCTTTACTGTCCTGTTAGGGGGCTGTGTGTTCTGGGGCATCTTGCTCAGTGGAGCGGTCCCCTACTCGCTGCCCCACCCAGAAGGTGCCCCGTCATGAGCGCCCTGCTTAGCCTCCGTCTCCGCTCACCTGGAGAACCCGCTCCCCGGAGGCATGGGCTGTGCTGTGTACAGCCGTGGGGCACACGAGTGTGTCCTGATGGGCTGCTGGGCACAGAAGGGGTGGTCGTTTTCCCAGGCTTATCTACCTAGAAAGTGGCAGGGCTGAGTTTATTTTTTTATTAAAATTTTTTCACTATTTTTTTTTGTTTTTTTTTTTTTTGAGAGAGGGTCTCACAATGCAGCTTAGGCTGGCCTTGAACTCACTTTGTAGCCCAGGCTGGCCTCAAACTCACAGTGATCCTCCTGCCTCAGCCTCCCCAGTGCTGGGATCACAGGGGTGCGCCACCACACCTGGCCTTTTTTTTTTCCAATTTTATTGGTACATTTTAGGTATGCATAATGACAAGACTCGTCCTAGGCAGTTCGTACCTATACGTGTATCTTGCTGTTTCTTTTTTCCCATTCCCCTGTCCTCCCTTCAGTCTCTCTTCCCCCTCCGTATTTACAAAAGTTTGGTTTCGATTTTTCTTTTCATTTTCTCTTTTTTTTGGTCCCCTCTTGCCTTCCTGCCCCCATTGTTCACTTGCTTATTTGAACGTTTTCTTCCCGTTCCCGATAACTATTACACATTGTGGGCCTTACTTGAAGTTCCAGTCCTCACACCGGGGAGGCGGTGTGACGTTCATGTCCCTCTCGTGTCCCTTGAGCGTGGCCCCAAGCACATCCAGTGTACCTAGAAGCATCCCAGGCTCGCCCTTTGTGGCAGCGCAGTGCTCCATTACATGAAAAGCCCGCCTCTTCCTGATCCATTCATCAGCTGGTGGACATTTGGGCTGTTGCCGAGGGGTAGCTAAGAACAAGCTAATGCCTTGTCGTTAGTTTGGTTTGCTTTGCTTTGCTGTTGATTTTTTGGGCCGTGTAGTTCAGGCTGGCTCTGAACTCACTGTATAGCCCCGTCTGGCCTTAGACTCTCTGTGATCCTGCTGCTTCAGCCTCCAGAGTGCTGAGATCACAGGTGTGCACCACCACACCCAGCTTCATACTGGGTTTTTGGACTAAGTAAACCTTTTTCCAGTATGGGGCCTGAACTCAGGGCCTTCAAACTTAGCTGCATCCCCAGATCTTTTTAATTCTTGAGACAGGGCCCCGCTGAGTTGCCCCGGTTTGTACCGCTTCTGCCTCCTTCCCCGACCACAGGCAAGCACCCCTGTGCTGGTGCAAACAGGGACGTGGTCCTGCGCCCACTGCAGGGCAGACCTGACGCTCAGAGGATTCGGAGTTTGGAGTGAGAGGTCGGAACTGTAACGAAGTAGATTAGAGCAGTGAGAGTTGCAGAGAAATGCTTATATTTCAAGCACGTGGCCGGCCACTGGAGCATGCCTGGCCCTCAGAGGTCCCTGGGCCTCACGCCCTCATTCCGTAAGCGAGGAATCCAGGGCACAGTGGCTGCAGGCAGGTGGACAGAAGGACCATTTCAGAGTCCGGCCTTTTTTGACTCCCAAGAATACTGTTTATGACCGGGATTAAAACCGAATAAAATCTTACAAACAAAGTCTGCAAGGTAGCACTGGGTGAAGCCAGTGGAAATTCTGTAAGTCCGTTTTCTTTCCCATCCTGGACTCTGACATTTACGGGTGATTTTCCCCTCAGAAGTTTGCTAGTTTGTGGCTGGCGGTTTGCTACCTGGCCTTTGGTTTTCTGCACTGTACACCGGTTGTTATCCGGGATCCACCGCATGCCTGACGCACAGGCTGGCCGTGGCGCTCTGTCCCCGTGCAGTGAAGCCCCCACATGTCCTTCCTCTTGGACAGTCAGCCTGGGCCAGCTGCCGGCGCAGATCTTGGCTGGATTTCATTCAGGTAGCACCCTTTCGGCATAGGTGTGGGAAGAACGACGCTCGGGTAAATGAAGCACTGTAACATCCTCCCACTGTGTAGCAAGGAGACCGGGAAACTGGGTTAGGAGAGGGCCTGGGGCCTTGTCCCCCTGTGCTGTGAGGCCGGCAGTGAGCAGTGTCAAGCCACAGGAAGACCCAAAAGAGCCTGTCGGGGTCCCTGCTGTGTCTACACCGTGTTTCCATCTTCCCAGGGCCACAACATTCTGGACCGGAGCTCAGAGCTGATCCACTCCGGAGAGCTGACCTGCATCACCAAGCAAGGCAAGAGCCAGCAGAGGACGTTCTTCCTGTTCGACCACCAGCTGGTGTCCTGCAAGAAGGACCTGCTGCGCCGGGACATGCTGTACTACAAGGGCCGCGTGGACATGGACCGGGTGGAGGTCGTGGACGTGGAGGACGGGCGGGACCCGGACTGGAACCTCAGCGTGAGAAACGCCTTCAAGCTGCTCAGCAGGAGCACGGACGAGGTGCACCTGCTCTGTGCCCGGAAGCAGGAGGACAAGGCCAGGTGGCTCCAGGCCTGCGCAGACGAGAGGCGGCAGGTGCAAGAGGACCGGGAGATGGGTGAGCGTCCTGGGGCCTCGGGCCCCTCTCAGCTCCTCTGCTTCTTTGCCCTCTCTTCCAGCCTGTGTGCTGGTCTGCTCCCTGCCCTCCCCATCCAAGCTGAACCCCAGCACTGGGCTGGAGAGAAAGGTCTGCAGACCCTAAGTCCTCCTCGCCTCGCGTGTCAGCCTAGAACAGGTGCAGGCCCGCAGGCAGCATTGCTGAGCGTTTCCTTGCGCGGTTACCCTGCTGCACGTTCCTAGAGATGGTCCCTGAACCCCGGGGCACAGTGACTCCTAGCACTCCCGCCACACGAGGGGAAGTGAGCCTCGGGCCGGCCCACGCTCACAGCAGGCCCCGGGGGCGCTGAGACCAGTTCCGTGCAGGCGGAGACGGAGCCTGGCCACAGGAGCGCAGGTGACTGTGGCGGCTTCCCCTTTGTGGAGCCCTTCCGGTCCTCCTGGCCGCCTCCATCGTGCAGACCCAGCTGTGTGATTCCCACCCTCATCCATGGAGCTCGCAACCCTGCAGCAGATACCACCGGCAACAGTGTCACTCTCCGGGTCACACCCGGGCAGCCTGAGCACCCCCAGTCTGAAAACCCAAGTCCCAGGTGCGGCCCGGACATGGCGGTGCCTGCACAGCTGTCACCCCAGCCCTGAGGAGCCCGAGGCAGGAGGCCAACCGGACGGCAGTGCGCCTCTTCCGTAACAGACAGGGAAAAGCAGCTCCAAAGTCAGAAACGTCCTGAGCACCAAAGTGATGCCAGAGGTGGAAAAGTCCACATCTGAGCTCATGGGCAGACGGGGCCCAGTCCCAATGTGGGCATGCAAAAAATGCAGGGTGACACTCCCTACAGGCTACATGTGTAAGGTGCGCATGGGGCGTAGGTAAATTTGGTGTTGAATTTGGGTACAGTCCCCGAGGTGCGTTATGTTCCTGCCAGTGTCGCAGAATCTTTAGGAGACTGAAGCTGCCATGCACACACACAGTGGCAGCACCCACGTCCCGAAGCCCGAGCTCCACGCCCCACGCCCCACAGTAGGGCTGTAAGCACAGACCTCAAGGTAGGTGTCAGCGCAGCAGGGCCCGGGGCCTCATGGACAAGAGGGAGGAGAAATTCTGGTCTCGCCAGGCGTCGTGGGGCACCCCTGTAATCCAGTGCTCCAGAGGCTGAGGCAGGGGGATCACCGTGAATTCGAGGGCAGCTTGAGCTACATAGTGAGTTCAAGGCCAATCTGGATTACACAGCAAGACCCTGTCTCCAAGACAAAACAAAACAAAACAAAATAAAGGAAATACTGGTGTCTGTACCCTGAGCCAGCCCAGACCGTGGAGGAGCAGCCCGGCCCCATCCCCAGGCACAGGGGAGGACTGAGGGAGACAGGAGACCAGGAGGTGGCCGTCTTCTCCGCCCCGCCTGGAACCGGCCACCGGCTCGAGGCAGCCAGTGGGGTTTGCTCTCGGCCCCCAGGTCAGGCTAGCTGGCCGTCAGAGCGTGTGTGTCCTCCGAGGGCTTCTCCAGGGACAGGACATGGGCCTCCCCTCCCAGGGCACTGGGCGCCCGGTGTCCTTTAACCAAGAGGACAGCCAACGCGGCTCCGCCGTCCACTGGCAGCCGGCATTGGGCCCTGTTGGAATAGGCTCATTGCCCTGCCCTGTGTGTGGTTTTTCAGATAGGTGCAGAGGCCAGTGCTTAAAATGCAAATGACACCCACAAAATCCCAGTTGTCCCTGTCACAGCGCGCTGGTTGGTGCAAGTCCTGGAGTCACTTGTCAGTGGAATGATTGGGCTCTGAGACCCTGCAATTGTGTTGACTCTTACACGGGAATTTTCCACTCTGCCCCTCAGCGGGATCGGGGGAAGGAATGCCACTGTGTGCCCTTCTGCTGGGTGCTGTTTCCTGTAGCGGGTACAGATAGCTAGAGCCAGTGAGTATGGGCCAGGGCCGGCCCCGCCCTCGCCTGCAGGGTGCCCGCCTGGCAGCCCAGCTGCGTGTGGGCGGACCCAGAGCCGGCCACTGAGCCGGGCCTGAGCACGCCCGGGGAAGTCTGCGCTCAGTTCTGCGTGTGAGCCCGGCAAGAGCCTCTGGACCCCCGGGGGCAGCTGTTTGCCGTGCGAAGGAGCAGTGGCCGGGGCGGGGGCTGGGTCCCGGCCTGACCGAGGTGGAGTGCGTGCCCGCCTCCAGGAGGGCGCGTCCCGCTGAGGCAGGGCTGGCACAGAGGCCAGCGCGGCTGTTGCCCAGGGTTCCCAAGGCTGCCCGTGCCCGCCCAGCTCACACAGTGTAGATGTGGGCAGCAGGTACCCTGCCCGTCTGTGGTGGAACCCGACGGGGGTTCCGGACACACCAGGCAGGTGGGGTCCACTACGGGCCAGCTCCCCAGGCCTGAGGCAGTGCCTGCCTTCGGGCGCTCACCGCACATCTGGGGGCAGATGTGAGCGCCTGCCCTGCGCCCCCTCGCCTCCAGCCTGGGACTGCAGGGCCGTCCTTAGGGTGCCCTGTGTGCTCGCCCAGGTGTGGCCGCCCCCAGGAAGTCTGCGCGTTGTCACTGAAGCACCCGGCTTCCCTCCCGCGGTGTCTGGCTTTGCGGGGAAGCTGCGGGCCCCTTCAGACGGGCCTGCCCTGCCCCTGCCCCTGCGGCCTTCCGCCCCCGGCGCGCCTCGTGCGCACGGCGACACTCTGTGCGGGCTCGGGCTTCAGTCTCGTCCTGGGCTCTCAACAGAGACCACTTTTTTTCTCACTGCAGGGATGGAAATCTCAGAAAGCCAGAAGAAGCTCGCCATGTTAAACGCTCAGAAGGCAAGGCAGGGAAAGTCCAAAGGTAAGCTTTGGGGGCGGCCTCTATCAGTCTGTCTGTCTGTCTACCTAATCTGTCCGTACGCTAGTCATCGTAAAGGAAGCGGGGAAGCCCGGAGTCGTTAGGTTCGGTCCCCAGCAGCACACGTGCACGTCAAGGAACAGCGCGCACTCGGAGCCCGGGCGCTGCTCCCTGCGCGGTTCCGGCGTGACCCTCACGTTCTGTCTTCCTCCTCCTGCGCCAGGCTACGGCAGCTGCCCCGCCGCCCCTCTGCCCCAGGGCCTGCACCCGCTGCACCAGCGCCACGTCACGGTGCCCACCAGCGTCCCCCAGCAGCAGGTCTTTGCCCTGGCGGAGCCCAAGCAGAAGCCCTCGCTCTTCTGGCACACCTTCCACAAGCTTGCCCCTTTCCGGAAGTGAGCCAGAGTGCACCCCCGACCCGAGGGAGGGCGGCGCCGCCTCGTCCTTCAGCCTGCGGTGCAGGGACTGCCTTGGGCCGGGTGCTGGAACTGCTCTTCGGGTATCAGTGAAGGAGAGAAGGAGACCCACTCTCCTGAGACCCAGCTGCCTTCCCAGGAGGAGGAGGAGGTCAGGACACACAAGCGGCATCTGAGATGCGCCCAGCGGCCGGCACTTGGGAGCCCCCGTCATGCTGCACCGGGAGCCTCGCGGGTGACGAGACAAGCGCGCCCGTGCTGTGGTTCTCCTGTCACAACTGAGGGGCTTGCAGCTCACACAGCCGTGACGTAAACGCTCGCTTCCTGTCATTCGTGACACCGTTGGGGACATTCCTAGATCTTAGCGTCCCGTGGGGCTCCTCAGTGGTTCCTGACGTCCCCACTGATGGAAATTCAAAGATGGGGCTTTTCTCAATGAAATTACAGTCGCAGAGCAGGTGTGCGCCCCGGGAATTCGAAACCGCCTTTGTCACAGAAGCCCTTGACAGCAGCACGTGACTGCGCCAGCCTGGCACACAGCAGATTTCTGAAGAGTCGTTCTCTGTGGAAGAGACCCTAACAAAACGCCGAGACGCAGCGAGAGCGGTGTTGTGTAAGGAAGCCACACGAGCCGGTACTGCAGACAGTACTCTCCTTCGTCCGTACTGTGAAGTGTGACAAAGATACCGTCTAACCGCGTCTGGAAAAGACAGGCTCTGGTCTTGCTCTGCTCAGGGCACTGGCCGGGGGACCCTGCGTTACACATTTGTGGACAAAAGAAGTTCACTTTTCTGTGCCAGCCTTGCAAAGGGGTTTTCGTTTTGTTTTGCTGTTTTTCTTCCTCGTAGGCCCACGCTTGAGAGTAAACAAGTGTAACAGTGTCGGAGACAAAGCTGTTGACTTCACAGGTGTGGGGTCTGTCCTGGGGTCTCTGCAGCCCCTTCCCCTGAATCCAGAACTGTTACTGAAGGAGGTGACATCATGCATTAAGAAAACATCATCCTGGACCCCTCTTCAGGGCATCGTGTGGCCCTCCAGGCCCCTGTGAGCAGCTGTGCAGCCCTTACTGAGGCTGCATTTCCGGCAGGGTGCGTGGCCCTGGGGCTAACAGCGCCCGGGTGGCCTCTCTGGGCTTGCCCACCGCAGGCCCTAAGACAGTAGTGGTGCTGTGGCTTTCTGTACAGAAGCAGGAGAGTGTGTGCGTCCGTGTGTGTGTGTGTGTGTGTGTGTGTGTGTGTGTGTGTGTTTCAGTTACATTTATATAACTGACGTTTTTACTAACAAAATGTAATGATATATTTTGGAAACTACTTAACATGCTTTTCATTGCTAAATAGACTTGTTCGTTTGTACAGTAATTTTGAACAGTTTTTTTTAAACTGTAATATAAAAAGTTGCTTTAAGGAAGTACAGAGCATTACTTGTTTATGTTACACGTTCAGTGAGGACTCGGGAGAGTCCCTCGCAGAACTTCCATTTGCTATTATTTACTAACGGACAATGAAGAACTGCTTTCAGCCTCGTGAGCAGATGAGTGTACTTTCCAGCTGAGCCCGCCCTGCTGCTTCCCACCTACCTCCATGGACTTCCTAACAGAGAATCGCACGCAAAGACATACTTTTGTTAAGCTCAGTTCAAGACCCAGGGTTGCTCTAGTCAGATTTATGCAGTGTGAGGATCAGTCG
The DNA here is from genome assembly GCF_000276665.1 of Chinchilla lanigera. NCBI lineage: Eukaryota > Metazoa > Chordata > Mammalia > Rodentia > Chinchillidae > Chinchilla > Chinchilla lanigera. The sequence goes on along the minus strand of NW_004955497.1, from coordinate 4,226,003 downwards.
ATCAAATACCTGTCCTCGGTAGATCCTACTTGGGTTTTCAAGCAATTTTGAAAACTGCTGACATATTTTTTTGAAGGATAGAACATGTTTTGAATTCGTGAAAGTCTGTGTCTGGCTTGGGTTCCAGGTGCCAGAGTTCTGCACAGACTGCAGTCCTCGTGTTCTCTTTTTCAGTTTGCCAGAGCTCCTGCTTGATAGAAGTTGCATCTTCCCCTTGGAAGTAAGCAGCGAAGAGCCCTCCACTGGGATTGTGTGTGAATTCCATTGGGAGTTGCCACCCTGCCCTCCCCCTGGGCCAAACAAAAAGATGACATAACATTTTGATGAATTTCATTTGTTCTTCAGTGGTTGCAATTTTGTGAGCTCTGTTGAGACAGTTGCAATGGCCTTGGGTCAAAAGCACCATCTCAGTTCTGCCCAGAACCTAGAATGTACGCCAGCTGTGGAGCAGGCTCTAAGCAGCCATAAAACCCGTGTAAAAAATCGCGGAGAAGTAACGTTCCTGTCCCTGGCACTAGAAAGAGGTGGCAAGCAGTTTGCCCGAGCTTTCCTGGGACACTTGACGTGGCTTGTTTTCGTTAGGTCTGCTTTTTGTCGCGGGCCCATCTGATTCGATTCCTGAAAATAGGCCGCCACCATCAAAAGCCATTTGTAAATACTGTGCCTTCTTACACCCGCTCCATGAAGGTTGCGTGCCACACTGCACTTCGCCATTGTCTTTACACAAAGCAAAGGTGCACTTCACTCGAAATTCAGTTCACAACAGAAATCATCTGTACAAGTGTGCCGGGGAGCCAGCAGCCTGCCGGGTAGAAATCTCTGCATGACCGAGTTACGGACATGCCTCAGCTGTGTTTCCTCGATGGACTAGGGCGTCGGATTGCCCAGGCTGAGGGCGGGGTTTCTGTTCATTGTTCCATTGCGGAGAGGAGTGTCCCTCAGCGGACCGTGCCAGCAAGGATGCATCAAGGGCTTTCTGGTGGTTTGCACGCTGGACTCGCTTCTGGGTTAAACAAACAAAGTTTCCCATATAATACACTTAACCTACAAACAGCTCTCTGTTGAAATGTACTTGGCCAATGCTATTTGTTTTCAGGGTGCAGTGAACTTGGAGTTCAAAAGACTTTGGGAAAAAATAAGTGGAAACTTTCTTCCAGCTGGTCTTGGAGGAAAAAAAGAAAACGCTTCCGTATTTTATGTCAGCTTACTTGGCTCCAGCATACTTTGCACTGCTGCTTTTAGTGAGGTCATAGACGTTAACATTTGTATTGAGAAAACACTTTGAATGATCCTGTAATTTAATAATTGTTCTTTAGGGGGGTTGTATTAGCACCCAGTGTGGTTTCTCATCTACCGTGCAAAGCTTTTGGTAACCTTTTAACTTGTGCCCATAAAGGTGATGTCATCTGTGTAAATCAGGTGACACTTGTGAGCTTGGCTTTCTCAGCTGAAGTACGGTCCATAAGATTGCTGTAACTTCATATGTATTTTTGTTGAATGCTTTTTTTGTACAAAAAAAAAAAAAATTATTTACAATGTCATTTGAATGATTTCTTGTAAATGCTGTGAATCTATATTTGTTTTGTACCTGTATATTAAAATTAATTTGCAATAAATTTCTAGTAATGCATTTGCGTAGCTGCAGCCCCAGTCCTGGACCTGCTAGTTTATAGTAGCAGGTGTTAGCACAGGTGATGACGGGCGGGTGACCTGAGGTGCCCTTGTGACTCGGCAGCAGGGTGTGTGGCTCTGGCCCTAGGCTCCTGTACCCTTTGGGCGTGGGTTGGATAAGAATTTCCTTCTCTGATTAACAGCTCAGAAAACCCAAGTAAATAGCTCATTGTTTGTTGCGACTAATGAGAAAAGGGTTCCTGGGAAGAAGTTGCCAAGGCAACTCTGGCTGTTCGTTTGTTTTCTCCTGATGAGTACCTGCTCCCAGAGTGACCCGCTGGACCTCCTTGGGCTGCACGAGGGAGGCTCTGCTTGGGTGGGCGGTGGGTGACAGCACTGAGAACGTGCATGGCCAAGACAGTGCCACACACAGGAATGAAGACCGCCCGTGGGCAGGGCGTCTTCCGGAAGCGTTGGGAGACGAGCTAAGGGCGCCTTCTGCACGCTGGAAAGGTCGGGGTGAGGTGTGTGAGTCCTCCAGCGGAGTATGTGGTCACAGAGAAAGACGGCGTTGCAGAACTCGGCATGAACTGGGCAGCCCCAGAGCTGGCAGCAGTCACACTGTGCTGTCAGAGAAAGTCCCTTGCCTGACGGGTATCCAGGCCAGTGGGCTTCACAGGGACCCGAGGAGCCCATGGTTAGCCAGCTAAGCAGGGTGAGAGCTGGGGCCCCATTGTCCCCGTGTGGCTGGAATTGAAGTGTGACAAGTTGCATGAGGCCCCAGGAAGGTGAGCAGCAGCTCACGGGGCCCACGGTGGCTCTGGGGATTTCCTGACGTGACCAAAGTGATTGAGGTGGGCTACAGCTGAATTTGGCTCCAGGAGCTGGACAGCAGGTACTGGAGAGGGAGGGTAGTGGTCTGGGAGCAGTGTCCAGGCGGGGGGCAGACCGGGAGAGTGGGAGGCCGCTTGGCAACCCCGGCAACCTCGGGCAAGGTGGGGACACACTGGTGACCCCATCCTGTGGGGGCAAAGGGGGGGTGCCGAAACCAAAACGGAAGAGGGTGGTGTGCTGAGACGAGTCAGGCCCACCTCATGGGTGACGAGAGCGTGGACCCTGGAGGTCAGGCGGGAAGGACAGGTGGAGGGGCCACAGCAGGCCGTACGCAGAGGGCCCTGGAGACGGGGACCAGAGGGCCGCTGGCCCGTGCTGTGGGGGCTCAGGTCCAGCACCACTGGGAAGCTGGTGTCGGTTTGCCCGCCGTACCGGGGGAGACGTGGAGGCGCCGGGAGGCATGGCTCGGGGTTGTGGCCTGGCTGGGGTGAGGCTGCCCGGCCCTGCCGCCTGCACATCCCACCTCCCGTGTGGCCTCTGCAGTCGAGCCCCCGCGCCTCCCAGGAAGAGGGCCCCTTTGTCCCCTTCACACGGTGTTCAGACAGAGAGTAGTAGATGCTTCTCAGGAAAAGTAAGGAATGGTTTGTGACATCAGAGAAGGTTGTGTGGTGTTTTTCTCAGTGGGAAGATGTGCGGGGATGGATCTTGACCCACCCAGGTGCCTGAGTCCAGAGGAATTACGTAGACACTTGAGATCTGGTTAGACGACGCTGATCCTGACGACCCGGGATCCAAAGGAGACCTGGAAACAGGTGGGGATACCTTCTTCCACCTCGCGGTCCCTCATTTCATCAAAAAAAAGGGCAGAAAAAGCAGAAGTGTTCTGCTCTTCATGCTGCTGGTGAAAGAGGCTACCTGACCCAAGTGTCGCCGTGACTTTTGAAACTCTTCCAAGACAGCTGCGCCTTCCTCTGCTCCCTCCCCTTCCTGCTGTTTTGCAGTTGTATCCTTGAGGGAGTCGTAGGGCAGGAAGGCACGATTTTCAGTGTGCCCTGCTCCTGGCTTACACGGCACAGGGTCCGGCCAGCCGCCCTGGGGTTCAGGTAAGTGCACTGGGAAAAGGCTTCTTAGGGTTCACTTAACGCGTGTGGGTCCTGAAACAGCGTCACGGTGTCGGTGTTGGATAACCTTGCTTCACTATTTGCAAAATAATCAGACGTCTTTAAAAGAGTTTCGGGTAGGAACAGGAGTATGTTTCTTCCAGAATTCACTCTTGAGGAAGAGGCTGAACAGGAGAGAAAAACAGACTTGGCGTTCTTTTGGCAAAACTGCAAACCGGCTGGGAAGAGGGATGAAAACCGTAGACTAGATCACAAGAAGGCAGACCTTGCTTTAGAGCTTTCTAGAGATTATAAGCTATCTTGCACAAATTTTAATGTGCACATCTTTCTGCTTGTGACTGTGCTGCTTGATACAGTGTCATAAAATGTCTCCTGATGAAGAACAAATGCACAAAGCACACAATGCATAAAGCACGTGGAAGAATAGATGCTCAAGAAAAGCAGCTTGGAGGTGCTGGATTCTGAAGCTGTCCCACGTGGATGGGAGGTTGAGCCGGTAGTTGATCCCTGACACTTTAGCCACAAGGGAGCCGAGCTGCTTTCTGACAGATCTGTATTCAATGTTAGTGGTTGGGGAGGTAACAATCTTGAAGGTGTAAATCCTTAACCATGGCTGTGATAAGAGAAGATTTTATCAGGAGGGACACTGGGTGATCCTTTATCAAAAGATTCAATAAAGACAGTGAAATATAGGTAAAGCCCGGGGGAATCAACCCAGAAGCTTTCGGGACTAAAAACCAGTAACTCCCAAGAAATCCACAGTGTGACCAAGTCAGAAGGTCAGGTGAGGAGGCCGCAGCCCTTGGCAGTGTGGCTGCGTCTGCCCTCTGCGCTCGGACCGGTTGGCTCACTGTGCGAGGCAGTGCCACACCTGAGGGGCTGTGCGCCCTGGGGCCAGCTGACTGCGGAGACGGAGGCCTTCCACGCTTCTCACTGGAGGCCACCCCGCGGGCAGCAGGTGCCATGTATTACTCAAGACATGGGCTCAGTTTTGTGTCACCACGACCCTGAATAGCAGAGCTTAAACACTCCGTTAGAGGTGTGTTTCCTCCAGGCTTTCCTATCAAAGCTGGGCCAGTAGGTGGGAACTGGCCTCTGGGGTCATCCCAGAGCAGAACCTGGAGCCGTCCCAACCTGGTCACAGGAAGAGGGGAAGGGCCCAGGGCACACCCTTCCCTTAAGGTCCAGTCCACAGTTGCACACACGTGTTTCTTGTTCCCACAGGCCGAATCTGGCTTTGTGGTCACAGCCAGGGTGCAAGGGAGGCTGGGGGTCGCAGCCTGCCTTGTGTGTCGGGTACGCTGCTAAACTTGTGTGTCCTGGATGAAGGGGGAAGGGTCTCGCAGATGAGCAGCGATGTCCACCCAAGACAGGGACCTGATCTGACAGACTCGTCAGTCTGCAGGGGATGCACAAGCTGACCTAGGTATCGTTTCATTCATTCAGCAAACACCTGACTGTAAGCTACTGGAAACGAGGAGGTGGGAAGGTGGGATAGTTACTTTCAAAAAGCCCTACCCCAGCCGAGGGGGCTCTGAAGTGACCCCGAGTCTAAGGAAGAGGCATAGACCCAGAGGGGTCGGGGCAGTAATCCGGGAAGGAGGGAAGACACAGGCCAGGTGGGGTGGGGAGCCCTTGCTACTCACCGGGGGAAAGTGGGACTCCAAAGGGCCCCAGCCCCAGGGCCTTGACACAAGAACGCAAGGTTGAGGACAGCCACTGTGGTTGAACTCATGGAACTGAGCATTCGGCTCATAGCTTTGGTCAATTTTGCTCTCTCAAAATAGTACTGATAGACTTTCTGCCGCGTTCCTCACGTGCACCTTCCCGCATTCTAGTGAAAGTGCAGCCCATGCTCTAAATGTTCTTATTATAGATAGGACCACAACATTTTTCACTTCTGTTTTCAATGAAAATCATTTGCTGAAGGTTGTCTGTATGTTAAGCACGGGACATAAGCAAGATAGACATTCTGCCTTCATCAAATACCAGAAATAGTGAAGCATCGCAGAAGGGAACGAGTGTTAGTTAGCTCCTTGCTAGCTGGAAAACAATGTGGAATTTATCCAGACTTGACACCTTGATGGTTTTGTGATGTTTTCATCGCTGGAATACCTTGCACACTTGTACATTTTGAAAAGCTGAAAGGCAGACTGTACAACCCCAAACCAAGGTGGGCTGGTAAGCTTAGATTTGATTACTACATCACTTATGAGGTAAATTAAAGAGGCAGATGGAGATTATTTATGGCTTTGGCTATCAGAAAACCCGACTTAATTTCCTGAAATGGGTGTTTGTGACTTCAATGGGAAACATCTGCATTTCCTTCTCCCAAAATACTCTGCACTGAGCTGCATTCTGTGATACTTTTTTGTCTTTTTGAGACAGGGTCTCCCTATGCAGTTCAGGCTGGCCTTGACTTCACTCTGTAGCCCAGGCTGGTCTCAAACTTGCAATGATCCTCCTGCCTCAGCCTCCCGAGTGCTGGGATTACAAGTGTGCACCACCACGCCTGGCCTCACCCTGTGATATTTAAAAGCTTCCACAAGATATCACCGTAGTCCTTCAGATTCAGAGTGTAGTTTTGGTGTTTTTTTAAAACAAAAAGAATATATAGAAATATGTGTATAGTGCTACTTAAACTAGAAAACCTCTCCTCAGTCCACCATTCTAAAGAGACTGCATTCACTTGTGTATGTTTACTTCTAGTTTTTGCCCACATACATAGGTACATATGCAATGTGCAGGACAGTTACTCTACTTTTTAAATTCCTGCCGTAGACATCTTTTACACATTCCAGCTGACGTTCGTAATAATTTCAGTGATTACATGTGAGCCCCTATCACTACACACTATGCTGTGTGTCTGCAGTCATCTTTTATTAGGCACACAAACCTTGGATTATTTTGAAGAATTTCAGAGATGGAATTACTGAGTCACAGCTAGGGACCTCATTTACTTTTTACATTCTTGAAAGGTTGGACAGAACCCCATGGCTGGCAGCACACGTGAGGGGTGGGCTGCGCATTTATTTTGCTTGCTTTCTTTTTTTTTTTAAGGCTGAAAATATCTACCCTGATGTGTTCATTGCATTTGATAAATGCTTGTTTGACCTGCTGGGCCAAGTTGGAGGGTGGGCTCTGGGAATAAAGTCCTGTGGGGAGTGGAGCCAGGTGGGAGCCGTAGTTCTGCTCCTACATTTATGTCATACAATACAAAGCCCTGCTGTGGCAGGGGCCGTGAAGACTCCTGGGACAGGGAGCTCCGTGAACCTTCCTGGGGGCTTTGACCTGGTCCTCACGTCCCCGCAGGCACGCAGCCAGCTCCCTGCTGAGGAAGCGCTGTGCCTGGTTCTCTTTTCAGCTTCTCAGTGCCTGATAAGGTTGAAAAGCAAACCAAAAACCTGAGAGGGGCCGGTGTGTATAGAGGAAAGGACTTAAAAATGCACTTCTCCCTAACTGTGTGATCGTGTGCGTGTGTGTGTGTGTGTGTGTGTGTGTGTACACCACACCCCTCTCCACAGTGACCTCCCATAACAAGACCTTAAGTCAAGGAATACACGTAATACCATTAGGACTGCTTGACATGCTGTATTATGTTTTTAATTCAATTTTTATTGTAAAATATACATAACATAAAGTGTAACCACTCGAAGCTCACAGGTCAGTGACAGTAAGCACATTCGGGTACTGCACATCCGTCACCACCCTCCCTCTGCAGAACTCTTTCATCCTCCCAGACTGAAACCCTGCGCCTCCTAAACAAGAGCCTCCCGCCACTGCCCTCGGCCCGCGGCAGCCGCTGTCCCACTTCCTGTGTGTGTGTGTCGCTGCAGCACCTCGCACACTTGGGAAAGGAAGGACGCGGCGCTGTCTTCTTGGGGCTGGCGTCTGGCACCGCATAATGTCCTCGAGGTGCATCTGTAGGACCATGCATGAGGATTTCCTTCATGAATCCGCATCCGATCCCGTCATATATGCACCCCGTGTTTCGCCTGTGCATTCATCTGCCGATGGAGACGTGGGTTGCTTTTGCCTCCCAGCCATTATGCACAGTGCTGCTTTGCTCTAGGGCACTAGGCTCAAACTGCTGCCTTCCGTTCTTGCTGGTCTATTCCCAGAAATGCGGTTGTTGGACCAGATCGTGACTCTCTGTTTGCTTTATTGTTTCTAAAGTTCTTTTTCATGTACACTGGGGTCACATTTGTCTTCACCTGCTCTTCTTTACCTTCTCTGCTCAAAAAAGTAGTCTGCACACAATGCAGTTCAGCTCCACCATGAAGACAGATGAAACTGAGCCATCCGTGACCTTGAGACCAAAATGTTACGTGAAATAAACTAGACCCTCAAGCTTAAATATCACGTGGTTTCTCCTGTACGAGAAACCCATGGTAAAAACAAAGAGCAGACTACAAGGCGGGTAACAGGAAGCGGAGAGAGACCGTTGTCAAGGGGAAGGCGAGGACGGGGCGGGGGAGGCGGCCAGGAGGGCGGGATCGGGCTGAAGACGGGTGGGGTGTGCGGACGCACTGCCAACTCCACACAAGGATGATTACCGCAGGTACAGCCTGAGAAACTAACGTTTTAAAAAGTGGTTTGCCCAGAGTGAAGTCATCAGTGAGAGCGTCCCGACTGCAAACTCGGCTCCCTGGGTTGTTGTCCCCGCTGAAGAGCGGTCCTAACCACCTGTCCACTCCAAGGACAGCCCCCACTCCCACTGTTGGTAGCCAGTGTGCCCAGCAGCCAGCTCCTGCCCGCACCTTCCCTGGCGGCTGTCCCAGGCGGCCCAGGTGTGGCCCGTCCCACTGCACGGGCAGAGCTGTGCCCAGGGCCCGGTAGCCAGGGTTTCTCTCTCTCTCTCTCTCAGTTGAGCCGTGGGCACCGGACCATGCGGACCTGGTGGCTGCTGCTTGCCCTGGGAGTCTGCGCAGGGGCCGTGAGCTCTCAAGAGATGTGCAGGCAAGGGCCCTCTGGCATCCCCGGGAGCCCCGGCCACAACGGTCTGCCCGGCAGAGACGGACGCGACGGAGCGAAGGGGGACAAAGGGGACGCAGGTACTCGGCCGCTGGCAGCTCTCTGCCGCCTTCTCCCGTCGCCTTGCCTCTTCCTGCTCACCCACTCCTTCGCCACCTGTGTGGCAGCCGCGCGTCCGCTGAGCCCACATCCCCCACCCTCCCGCACCCTGCAGCCACCCACAGAGTCTGTGAAGTGCTGGCGCGCGTGGAGCACCAGGCTGGCAGGGTGCCGTCCTCAGCGGGCTCGTCTACTGGAGACACCCGTTTGTTAGCCATCATCTCTGATGCCGCGGGGCGTCTTCGGCTGCAGAGGATGTCAGTAATCCTCCTGCCTCGGCCACAGGTGTGATGGGTCTTCAGCAACTTGAGGCCGATAAAGACAAAACCCTACACGTACAGTGTTTGTTCCTATACACACATACACACCTAGAAGAAGTTGAATATATACATTAGAATAGTAAGAGATCAACAATAATAGCTTATGATGAAATAGAACAATTCTAACACTGCCTATAATAAAATTGCCAGTCACTAAGCTTACACCTTGGGGCTGCTGTTAAGAAAAACATGGGTTACTTGAACATAGGTACCAGGATACTGTGCTCATCAGTCTAGTAACGGAGATGGCTACTAAGTGACACACTGCACGAAGGGACAAGTTGTGTCCTGAGCCAGACTGAGTTGGAGGCATGGGACTGCACCAGAGTTTTCAGACTGGCATGCATCTTGCGCTGGGCCTAGCGTCCCAGCTACTCTGGAGGCTGAGGCCGGTGGCTTGAGCCCAGGAGTTCAAGGCCAGTCCAGCAGCAACAGCTAACACACTGCTTAGTTTTGGAATTTCCCGTGTGAATGATTCAGGACCACAGTCGACTCTAACAGAACCTGTGAAAGGTGAAACTCCAGACATGGCAGCAGGTATTTGGCAAAGAGCACAGGTGGCAGCGCAGGTGAAAGTCAGGCCTTGTGTGGCAGGTGACAGAGATAAAGACGAGCGACAGCATGAAGTCACACAGCTGCTACTGTCCCTCAGGCATCGGTGACCCATTGTCTTAATTACTTTTTGCTCGTTGCTGGTACGAAATACCCGATGCCCAAAATTAAGGAAGGAAAGGTTTATTTAGCTCATAGTTTGTGGAGGTGTCAATCTGTAATCAGCTGGCTCCAAGGCAAGGACGGCTCATGGCAGAGGGGCAACCATTCATGGTGGTAGAAGACAGCAAAAGCAACAAGAGCAAAAGGGGCATCAAACCTCTTTCTGCCCCTTTTCTTTTATCCAGGCTCCTGGGATTAGGGCGGTGCCAATCCAGTCAGTGAAGTGATCCCGCGATCACCCAGCCTTAATCCCAGCACTCTTAATCCCACCACTGCACTATGAATCAGTCACAAACCCTAGGTTCAGCTACTTCTGAAAAAGCCTGCCCCCCATGACTGCATGAGGCTTTGAAGGGACATCTAAACACAATCCATAACACCCATGTTACTAGGCCTCTGCCCCAGTGTTCAGGGATCTGAAGAACAGATCCAGCCTCTTGAGGGCGACTTTCAAAAGCAAAGAAAGCTTGTAGTTTACATAGCACCGACTGATATGCAAGGCAAGCTGAGACACCTAAAACATCACCTGGATTTGCAGGCAGATTTACTTAAGGTGGGACAGGTACTGACAAGGAACTAATCCTTATAATAATGTCAGGCCTCGAAGGCTCAGGAAGGGAGGTTCTTATGGGGTTTGCAGGCAAGAAGTAGAGTATCTGGCTGTCTTTGATGGGTTCTTACAATGTGCATCATAGCAACCAGCCGTGCATCACAGTGATCAGCCGTTCCTAAGAAACAGAAGTAACAGGAACTGTAACAGGAACTGTTACCTGGACAGTTGGAAGTACACTGGCCGGAGGGGGGCATTTCCTGCTACAATACACTCAGTTTCTGAATGGAGCGTTAATCCTGAGCCCTGGCCTTGAGTCTAGTTTTACATACCCAAGATTCGTGCAGAGGAATCTATTCATCCCAGTGCAGGAAAATATGTATTAAAACTCCTGCCGATAGTTTAAAAGATACTATAATTGGCATTTGGTTGCCCAGTGGTTCATGAAGTGGGCTGGATGAGCTGAGGGCTTCTGGGGCAGCTTTGTTGCTCTCCTGCCCCTGGCTTGCACGTCTGCCCTGTGAGTCTGTGCAGGAAGTTCATCAACCCGCCTTGGGTCCAGCGAGAAGTCCACTCCAGTTAATAGCAAAACCTCAGTCTCAATTAAATCAAGTCCACTCCTTGCTGGGACCACAATGGTGTGTTTGTATATTTTATTTCTGAATATATGGGGACTGAATTTTTAAAAAAATTTTATTATACAATATTTTATACATACAGAGGAGATAAATGAGTGCTAAATGGGTAAATAAGAAAAAATACTCATACCTACTGCCATATGTCTCTACCTCTCCCTTAAATGTTTCACATATATTCCCCAGGTACCTCATATGTATTATATATAAAATTACTTCTTTTTGGAGGGTGTGTGACAGGGTCTTGCTGGCCTTGAACTCACTACGTATCCCAGGCTGGCCTCGAACTTGCAGTGATCCTCCTGCCTCAGCCTCCCGAGCGCTGGGATCACAGATGTGCACCACCACATCTAGTTTATAATGTTTCTTACAAGGCTATCAATCTCATCACTTAATTTAAAACTTCACTTCATCTTTATCTGACCCTTCTAAATGCTTTTGTGTGTATACTGTGTGATAAACACATGTTTAGCACAGTGCTGGTCATAATTCCGATACATAAAAGTACATACACTGTTTGGAGTCCATGTTCATGCCTTGCTATTTGGGGTTGTATGGCCATCAGAATTTGGAAGACAGGACTTTAGACAAACTGAGAATGAAGCAGGGAAGCCAGAAAGAAGCCAGAGGAGGAAGATGTCTGCTTCTAGGCCAGTGTGGGAGGAAGTGAGAGGGGACGGCGGGAGTTGCTGGGGGCTGATTCTTTCCTGGAGGCCTCCCAGGACCGTGGCTGGTTGGAGCATGCGCTGGAGGGCTTTTGTCAGGAGGCCGGGCACCAGGACTGCGTGAGCCCGCCTTGTCCCTCCAATCCCGGGACCCGGCCCACTGCCGATGCCCCTCACAGTCAGGTCACAGGGCTGTCTACTGCTTTGGGAGCACAGTCCAGAGCCTGGGGTGGACTGTGGCCTTGTGAGTGCTCCTGCTGCCATGGATTATGTCTAGATGTCCCCCCAGTCTATCCTACTGCCAGGCACAAGCCACAGTGGCCCAGGGCAGCCTGCTGCAAGCATCAGTGCTGGTGCAGAGCCCACAAACCCTCACTTTCTGGATGGTCCCTTGTCCCCCATGCCAGCTTGATCAATGACATCTGCCACAACTCTGGGGCACCAGGGGCATCCTTTAAGAACCCTCCCTCCCACCCTGGTGTCACAGGCTATGCTGTCTGTGTTTACATGGGAGGCTACTGAGCCTTCTCCCGCCTCTCCACAGCGTGACAGAGACTGAAGGACAGGAGCCAGCGCCTCTCTTCCCCACCCCCGTGCAGCAGGGATGCGCCATCGCGCCATCAGTGTCTCTGATACACACACTGCTTTCTCAGCCTGCGCTGCTGGCACATCCTACAGCTGTGCGTTTGGGAACTCATTTAGTAACTCACTCATCTTGCACACTCATCTTGCACACTGGCTCCCATCTGCCCCTCTCCATCGCACTGGTGTGGGGCCTGGTGTGCCCACCGTGCTGGGTCACCTGGGCCTCTCCAACAAGCAGCACCGTGGACACTTGCGGCCAGGAACTTTGGGGCTGGAATCTCAACTCTTGTCTGTGTTCTGCTTTCCCGCAGGAGAACCAGGCCATCCCGGTGGCCCAGGGAAGGACGGAGTGAGTGGCGAGAAAGGAGAACGAGGTCAGGAGCCGGCCCTCCCCACACCATGCTCTGACGCTGACCTGAGGAAGTCACAGTGGTTACGATATGCCTGGTGCTAGGATGAGTCCCTGACGAGGCTCTGCGGTGGCCGGTGTCAGAGAGCTCTCGGTTCTTGTCTCTGGGAGGTCATGATGGATGCAGGGGTCAGCAAAGGTGTTCTTCAAAGGCCTAGATAGTGAATATTTTCAGTACCACAGACCATACACTCACCATCACTGCTGCTTGATTCTGCCGAGGTACTGAAAAGCAGCCGTAGATGCTGTGTGGGTAAATGTGGAACCACATAGAGCAGGCAGCATTTGATTGGCCTGAGCTGAAGGTGGAGCCAGATATGGACTTGCCCAGCATGCATTGCACCCCAAGGGCTGGTGGGATCTGGTAGTCAGCCCAGGAAAGAGAGATGGTTAACATGTCAGGTGCACACAGGTCACTCTGTACCTTATTCTTTTTAGTGTGTTTTTGTTTTTTCAGCACCAGGGATCAAACCCAGGGACTTCATGCTGAGCTATATCCCCAGTTTCTTCTTATTTATTTATTTATTATTTTGAGACAGGGTCTCATTAAGTGACTAAGTTGCTCAAGCTGGGCTCAAACTTTGAATCTTCCTGCCTCAGCCTCCCAGAGCACTGGAATTACAGGTGTGCACCACCATGCCCAGAAATCTGTGTATTATTCTAAGGCTTCGCTTGTATTGCTTCACTGGATGCCACAGTGCTACTGCAGTGGCATGCAGAAACACTGAAATGACACCTGGGACTGGAGGCAGATTTATTTACATCAGCGGGCATGGATCGGGATCATTCCCAGAATATCAAGCCCTGCTCTCTGGTGGTCTAGCGTTTACATGGGATAAGCAAGCAGAAGAACAGAGGCAGAGTGGGTTGTCAGCTGGGGACTGGTTCTTACAGTGTGCATCCCAGTGACCAGCTGTGCATCCCAGGGACCAGCTGTGCATCCCAGGGACCAGCCGTTTCCAAGAAACAAAAGTAACAGGAACTGTAACTGAAACTGTTACTGGGAAACTAACACACTGAAGTACATTCATTGGTTGGCGGGGGCATCTTCTGCTACATTTTCCTCCTCTTTTAGTTTCCCTGGCAAACCTTTGCCGGGCATGTTATATGTGATCTTCTAAGACAAGGCCCAACTTGAAGCAGTAACACTAGGGTTGTCAGTGATCCTAGGATGGGCCCTAGTCAAGGTCTCTAGAATTGTCTTACTACAGAATTTTTTCCTAAGTTGTTTTTAGGAATAGACATAATTTAGGCCTGTCTGTTCTGTAACATTACTCTGGCAAGGCAGTGAGGGAGTTAATCTGATCTAGGAGAGTGTCCAATGTGCCTTGGATGCTCATCAAATCTTAGTCAAGTGTTTGATTAACTGTCCATAGAGTGAAGGCAAAAAGTATAGCTTGCAGGAGTGTGGGGAAGCAAGGACTGGGGTAAGCAGCCTGAAAAGGCACAAAAATCAAGGGGAATCCTGTACTGAGGTCTAGAGCAATCCTCTGAACAGTGTCCTCAGGCTTCAGCCATGTGTGGACTGGTCAGCATCTGGGCTTTGAGTGCACTGTCTCTTAAGAGTCAGATGTCTGGTCCGGGTAAATTCTCCAGTGGATCTAAGGGTGGATTTCTGAAACTTGTAGAAGTTGTTAATATGCACCTGGGTTATATGTGTGTGCAGGAGTGTCTACAGTTATAGCTGGTCTTTTAGCTAAACTTTTATGGAGCTAGTTACAAGCTGTTGCTATAGGGTTGTTTTGTCAACTTTTTTGGAGCATGTGACCGGTATGCTGTATGTAGTTTCTATTTAGTTATCTCTGTTATAAATGCAGGCCTGTTGTCGCTGCCAGTGGTCAAGGGTAGGCCATATCTAGGGATGACTTTTCTGCAGTGGAACCCTATAAACTTCTGTTGTCTTCTCTGTGTGAGTAGGGAATGGGAGGTTGGGGCTAGTGACACAGATGCTGAAGCCTGAGCTGGCTGCAGGGGTATGGATGCAGCACTACAGCTTGAGCTTACAGAACAAATGAGGGTGGGCAGGTCTGGCTCTGAACTTCTGGGAGTACTGGGTAAAGTTTCTCTGGCTGTGGTTGATGTTTCAGCCAGTTAGATCCCTAGAGGGGGCTTAGGTCTCTGGATCAAATTATTTTGCATTGGTGGAAGGTTTCCAAACAGCAGCAGGGAGCAGTAGTAGCAGGAGAGCTTTGGCCAAAATAGCTTTGTCTAAGATGACCACAGAATATCTAGCTTGTGAGACTCCATTCCTAACAGAGCTACTTTTATCCATAAACAGGGTATATTCAGCATCTGTCAGGGTGTTTATTTCATAGTTATTGAGGAAGTCCAGTACAGCGTGTGACACCCAGACAGTAAGGTCTTGGCCTAAGGTGAGCTTGTCAGCTTTCCTGATCAGAAGGACAGTGGCTATTACAGCATGGAGGCAATGGGGGAGGCAGCCCTTGGCTCTGGATTCAAGTATTTGTACAGGTAGGTCACTGGGTGCTCTGAGGGGCTGCATTGTTTTTGTGAACTCAAGGATCCAGATTTTATAGAAGCCAGCAGCTCCAACCAGTTTCTTCCAGATATTGTAACAGAGCTTTTGTGTCTTTTTAGCAGGCAGCTTGAGTGTCACTGATCAGCTGGGAAACTAGTGAAAGAAGTTTTTGAAACTTTGGGAGGTTGAGTCCAGGTCAGTTGACTTTTGAGTCCAGAACTGGGGTCTTTCCATTTAAAGGTGAAGAGGAGCTGGCTGACAGGAGCCAATTAAAGGCAGAAAGAGGCATTGTTTAGGTCCAGCCAAGTTGTACCAGCAGGCTGTGGGTGGCAGAAGACTGAGTCAGTGTATATGGAGGGCAGTCACAGTGGAATTGGCAGCTTGGAGATCTTGAACTGGCTTTACAGGCAGGAGAGACACATTTTAGCAATTTGATAGTCTGTAGACATTGTATAGCTTTGAAGCCTCAGATTTTCTTTCTCAGGGGACCGTGATGGAGCTGGAAAGGACAGAGAAACAGGCTGTCCCAGAGCCAAGTCTGTTGCTAGGGACTCCAGGAAAATAGTGGGAGAGTTTCCAAATCCTTGTGGCAATTGAGGAACCGTCCAAAAAGGTGTAGGGGTTGGGAACTGCAGAATGCAAGGTGACGGCTGCATTGTTGACCACATGAAGATCTTTCCCAAGGTGATTAACAGTCTATCAGGCTGATGTGTGGCTGGATACCTGTTTGTGCTTCCTGTGACATCTGACAGCAGCTGGAGTTGCAGTGAAGTGACATGGTTGATGTCCAGGCCCAGAGGCAAGCCTTTAGCCCATATGTCTGGAAGGTGAGTTTTCAGAACTTCAGGATTGCGGTTATCTGTCTCAGGCTGATGCAGGCACCATCTTCCTCTCAGGGAACAGTCAAAGTGGAAAGTGCAGGGTTAGATGAGAGGGAGGCTGACTGGCTTGCTGTAAAGGAGATGGTTCCTTCTAACTTGAAGAGGAGGTCTCTTCCCAACAGCAGTGTGGGGACTAACTTATACAGGAATTCATGTGTGGTGAGGTGTCTTCCCAGGCTGCAAGTTCGTGTGGGGCAGAAGGGGTGAGAGGCAAGAGTCACAGTTGCCCCAGTCATGGTAACCTTTTGACAGAGGGGACTTTTGAAGGCAGAGAATTCTGCTCCATTGTTTACTAGGAAAGTCACAGGTTTGCTCCTGACTTTTGCAGTGACCACAGGTTCTCGGGGGTCCAATTTGATAGAGCTCTGTCTGTCCTGTTCATCCAGGCCCAATGGGGTATGGAAAGGTTCAGGTTGAGTTAGCCTGGATAGTCAGGTTTCTTTGTGTCTCGCAGATGGAGGGGGCATTAATTGTTGTGTTCATAGCCCTTATAACTCATAGCTAGAGGGGTATGGTTGTTTATCAGACTAGATTTTCTTATGGACATCAGGTGCTTTTCTTTCATCAGGTTTTTGGGTAACAGTGGTTGGTGGGCTTTTTGCCCCCCTTTCAATGTCTTTGAGAAGCACCTGACTGGGTTTCTAGGCAGGGTGACCTTTGGAAATGCCATGGCAATGCATTCATCAGGGCTGACAGTCCAACTTTTCCTCAGTCAAAATGTGGGACTCAGAAAGAATTGCTGACAGTTATCTTGGGTGGGCGTTAGACAGAGCCATCTGGCCAGTTTAGGTGTATAAGGCCATATGTGAAGCAGAAGGTTCATGAGGAGCCCCTCTGTGGCAGAATGCAGGCAACAGCCAGCTGGAACCAGTTCAACTGGCTGGAACTAGACGAGTTGGGAGCAGGGAGTGAAACTCTAGGTGTTGGCAGCAACTATGCCTGCCAACAAGGGTGCCAAGGCAGAATCCTCAGGAAAAATGGCCTCCTTTCCCCTTTTTTTTTCTTTCTCTGAGATGCAGGGAGTGGTTGTTTCATTTTTAACTCTGTAATCTCAGAAAAGCCCTTTTTCCTGCAGTGAGGGACTGTGGGTTTTGACTAATCAGTTCCCATCTCCAATTTCCTACATGTGTGTTGTGTTCCCTTGAGTGATGGTGCAACAGACAAAAGGTGGTACCTCCCAGAGAGAGACCATTCAGATGCCCACCTGGCCATGCCCCTCACAGGGACTTAGGTATGACTTAGCTAAGGAGGGTACAAGGCCTCTGTTATGCCATGTGTCGATCACCACAGAACTGCAGGTGAGGGTCCAATCAGCCACACAACCAGTGCTTCCCAGTCTTGGTACACAGACAGAGCAGCCTATTGCTTACACTGTCCGGTCCGCTCACACATTCATTCAGCAGGCACTCAGGTTAAACATTCCAACCCCCTTCTCTCGAGGGTGGTCCTCACTAATGAGCATTGATTGGACTCTCCTTCTGCTCTAGCTGGGCAGGACTGACAGACAAACTGGGGTGTCCCTGAGGCTCTTACCAGAATCAGGCAGGCAGGCAGACAGACAGACAGTGTCCTCTGTCCTTTGGGGTCTAATGTGAGCCACTCAAGCGGGAAGCAGGAATCCTCCTCCAGATCTCTGAGGGGACTCCAGCAATCTCAAGAGTATACTTTCCTGAAAGGACCTGGACAAGTCCTTGCTCCATCTACAAGGGCCATGACCAGTGACCAAAGAGGTCAGCACAATCTGGTCTTTCCAGCCAATGCATCAGATGCAATGGCAAGCAGAAACACCGAAATGACACCTGGGATTTGGTGGCAATTTATGTCTATGGGCACTGATCGGAATTGTTCCCAGAATATCAGGCCCTGATCTCTGGTGGTCTAGGGTTTATATGGGATAAACAAGCAAGAAGTACAGAGGCAGAATGACTTGTCAATTGGGGATTGGTTCTTATATGTATCATAGTGACCAGCTATGCATCACAGTGACCAGCTGTTTCTAAGAAACAAAAGTGACAGGAATTGTAATCAGAACTATTAGCTGGGCAACTACCAAACTAAAGTATACTGGCTGGTAGGGCATTGTCTTGGTTACTTTCTTCTCTTTGCTGGGACAAAATACCTGACGCCCAAAACAAAAGAAGGCCAGGTTTATTTCACTTACAGTTTATGGAGGTTTCAGTCCATACTTGGCTGGTTACAAGGCAGAGTGGCACATGGCAGAGGGCTACAGCTCATGGTGGCAGAACACAGCAAAAGCAACAAGCACAAAAGGGAGGAATGGCGGCAAGTAGTTTCTTCTTCTCCCTAACATATGCAAACTATCCGCCCCAGGGCGGGTGTAGCTCTCGCACCCATAATCAGTCAAACTCTAAAAGCCTGCCCCATGGCTGCATGAGGCTTTGGGGGACACCTAGACACAAACCATAACAGGCATCTTCTGTTACACTATGAACCAGTTAGCATTACTGGTCCTGGTGTGTAGACAAGGAATACCATTGGTGCAGACAGGTTGCTGACCTGATGTCCGTGGCATGAGGGGTAGAGATGGGGTGGGATGGAGGACTGCCAGAGTCGAGAGCTGCAAGCACTGCTCTCCCACCTAGGTGGAAGAAACAGAAGTTCCAGGTGTTTACCCAGAATGACAGAAGGGGCAACACACCAGGTGGGGTGGGCAGGCTGGGGCTGGTCCTGAGACCAAGATGAATGCCATGCTGAGGCCTCATCCTGTGCTTGCTCCCGTGTGGAGCTCATGAGGGGCTGTCACAGCCCTAGGGCCAATGCCTGTTCACTCAGCGGCCTGTGTCATTTTCCCACTGGAGTCCTTCCTGCTTGGAAGAGCAATTCTCGGGGCAAGCGCTCGACTGTATCCTGCTCTGCATGGTGGACTTCAATGCTAAAGAGCTGGGCTCTCTCCTGTGAGACCAGCACTCTGCGGACAGAGTCCCATGGTGTTGTGTGTGTGTCATACACACGCATGTAACTGGGGAGTAAGTGAATTTTCAACACTCAGGCACATGTACTTGTGTACTACTTTGTCTCAAATAAAGGCTCAGTAACAGGAAACACAGAATTGTTCACAAGGGAATGATTCACAAACCATCTTTTTATTTTCTTCCTCCACTTAGGGGCAGATGGAAGAGTCGAAGCCAAAGGCATCAAAGGTGACCCCGGCTCCAGAGGACCCCCAGGGAAGCATGGGCCAAAGGGATCTGTTGGTCCCCTAGGAGAAAAAGGGCTGCAAGGAGAGATTGGCCCTCAAGGGCAGAAGGGCGACAAAGGTGACATGGGTCCCATAGGTCCCCAAGGTCTAACGGGCAGTGGTGGACCTTTGGGCCCCACTGGTTTAACTGGCCCGGTAGGCCCCATTGGTAAGCCAGGTCCCAAGGGAGACGTGGGGCCCATGGGACCCCAGGGTGAGCCTGGGGTCCGAGGAATAAGAGGCTGGAAGGGGGATAGAGGGGAAAAAGGCAAAATTGGTGAAAGTCCAGTTTTGCCGAAGAGCGCTTTCAGTGTGGGGCTGACTGTGCTGAGCAAGTTCCCCCCTTCGGACGTACCCATTAAATTCGACAAGATCCTGTACAACGAATTCAACCATTACGATGTCGCCACAGGGAAGTTCACATGTCACATTGCCGGCGTCTATTACTTCACCTACCACGTCACTGTCTTCTCCAGGAACGTGCAGGTCGCTTTGGTCAAAAATGGGGTGAAAGTACTGCACACGAAGGACGGTTACATGAGCTCCGAGGACCAGGCCTCCGGGGGGACCGTCCTGCCGCTGCAGCTGGGGGACGAGGTGTGGCTGCAGGTGACAGGGGGACAGAGGTTCAACGGCCTGTTTGCGGATGAGGACGATGACACGACTTTCACAGGCTTCCTGCTGTTCAGCGGCTCCTGACGGAGGAGCCCTCTGGTCCCGCCTCCCTCTCAGTGAGGGTTAGCATGGCGGGAATGACTCAGCGATTCGCCCGCACTCCTTCCTCCGTGATAGCAATAATCCTGAGAAGTGCAGCTGGGCAAGTTTCTCCTCAACTTGGTTGCATGTAACTTACAATCTTTCCAAGAGTGAATTGTTACATATTTGCCTGTTTACTGCTATTTTTGTGGATTTTCTCTGCCCTGTTTATTCTGATTCTTTAAATATCTTCATTGTTCGTATCCTCTGAGGAGCACTTTGCACGTGTGTTTCTGCTGGGAAGGGCATTCTGGTGTCACTGTAGTGCTCTAAGGAGCCAAGTGTTGCTCCTCTGTGTTGCTGAGGACATTAGGGAGAAAGAAAGGGACATCAGCTGGTGCGCAGCCGAGTGGTAGAACCGTTGGCTAGATGCACAAGGCCCTGAGTCCCAGCTCCAGTGCTACAAAGGAAGAAAAAAGGAAAATGTTTATTCCATTTAGTCACACATAAAAGCTGGCAACAGTGAGACCCCGCAGAAGGCTCCATGTACTTTGTTTATTTTCTAATTGAAAAATATCTTCATTTATCTTCATTTTCATTGCTCTTCAGTCCAGTTTGGGAGCCCCGGTCAGCTTTGAAACTATACATTTGTTTTCCAGGACTGCCATAACCACGAAGCACAAGCCACACAGCCTAAAATGGCAGAACTGCACTCTCTCGCCCTTGGAGAGGGCGGAAGCTCAAGCTCAGCGTGTCGGGCCTCCTCCCTCCAGAGCCCCTGACGAGGGTCCTCGCTCGCCGCTCTGGCAGCCCCGTGTTCCTCAGCTGTGGCAGCACCACTGAACCGCTGTCCCAGCTTTTCACGCTGTCTTCTTGCTGTATCTGCCCGAGTCCACACTTCCCTCCTCTTATGAGGCACGACACATCGTTTAGTGCCTCCCTAACCCAGGAGGACCCACCGGAACCTGTCATACCCATAAGGATGACCCTTCCCCCATGAGATCATGGTCACAGGTGCTAAGAGACAGGACTTCAACAGAAGCTTTTTGGAGACTCAGTTCAATCCACAGCAGTCCTCCGTCTCGTCCCTTAAAGTCAATGTCCTCCTCATGTGCACACTCCTCAGGTGCACACTTTCACCCCCATCCTCCTATCCCCCAAAGTTTTAACAATTCCAGCACTATCGCCTAAGTCCAAAATTTCATCCTCTAAGTGGTTCAAATCAATTACAGGACAGACCCATCCTCGGATTATCCTGGGGAAAGCTTTCTCTCCTGCTGCCTGGCACACTGTACCTGTAATCTCAGCACTCGAGAGGCTGAGGCGCAGGGATTGCTCTGAGTTCCAGGCCAGCCGGGGCTACATAGCAAAACCCTGTCTGAATTTTTACAAAAACTGAAAAAAAATTTTTTCTCTCTGTAAACCTGTGAAACCAGACAAATTATCTGTTTCCAAAACACTTTGGTGGGACAGACATAGGATAGATGTTCCCAATCCAAATTGCAGAAATAGAAGGAGCAAAAAAAGGGGGTTACAAATTACACGCATATGCAACACCCAATAAGGAAAATTCCATCAGACTTTGTTCACTATTTAGCTTCTAAAGTTTTACAATGAGGAGGAAAAGAGTTACTGGAAGTAGACACCAGGGAGATTTATGGGTAAAGGAGCAGAGTAGTGATGGGTTTACTAAGAGAAGAGGTTAAAGGGAAACTTCTCCCTCAGGCCTACAGGCATTTTTGTTTCAACAAGTACCACCTATTGCTCCACCTTCTGGTAAACATATTTGAATTCTGCTTTCTGCCTGAGTTTTTCAGATGGTGTAGACCCAACCCGGCTAACCAGAACACCGCCATGACGGTGGTTGCAAGATGGCCCTTGATTGGTCAGAATCAGTGAGTGGCACTCAGAAACTGGTACGCCTGGTGCCCAGACCGTGCTCTTTCCTAGCTGAAGTTAGACCAGGGAGGATGAGGGCTTCAAGCTGCTCTATGATGAACCCAGCAGAGCTGGAGATAACCCACTTGCTATACTGAACATATCCTTCCAGTTTAATGGGTTAGAAGCCCAATCCTCAAACCCGTATGTCAGTGAGTTTACAGATTGAGCCTTTGGAAGGAGATTAGGATCAGAGGATGTTAGGAGGGTCGGGTCCCATGATTGATACCCTCTGCCAGGTTATGAGGCAGCAAACCAGTCCTCACCAGATGCCAGTGCCATGTTCCTCTACTACCCCGGTTCAAAACTGAAAATCATAAATTCCTTTTCAGTATAAATTACTAATCTCAGGTATTCAGTTACAGCAACAGAAAATGAATTAAGATTCATTTTAGAATGAATTCATTCATTCGATTAAGATTCATTCAATGCCGCTGTCCCTAAAGACAGAGCTACTCTTGGACTATTTTCTGATGTGAGCCAACAAATTCTCGTTGAGCCAACAAATTCCCTTTGTTGGCTTAAACTGGTCTGATGCAGGCGTTGTGTTACTACCATTTCCACCTAAGAATCCTAAGTGGTTTGTGGTCCAAGGAGAGGGTCAGTGTGATTATTGAGGGGAAATCCAAGCTAACTGCAGAGACATGTGAGTTGTCCTTCCAGCCATGACCAAGAAACTGGAGCCAGACCAGTTTGAGGTAGAACCTCTTTGGGTCGAGGGACCTGGGCCCGTGGTAAGCGGCGACACAGTGAAAAGAAGACACTGGAGACCAGTCTGATGGCGCAGATCCGGTTTATTACGGAAGTACCAGGCATTTTATTAAGCAGGCTAGAGGCGTGGCAATGGAGGCGGGGCTAGGGGCGTGGTTTGGAGGCGATGGGGGCTGTGCAGAAGAAGTAAGAGGTCAGAGCAGGACAGCCTAGGCAGGGCGACTCACTTGGTGTGCCGAGGACATGACGAGTCCGAGTGTGCTCAGACCCGCTCCTCTGCCACAGCTGTCAACCAGACCTCTGGACCTCTCTTTCCCACACCAGTTCACGAGCTTTTCTGTGTCTGAGTCTCCTGTTACAGAATAGGGATTCAACTGAGTTATTATTACATATAGCCCTGTCCTCCTCTACAATTCTGCAAGTAATTACAGAAGTGTAAGTTAACCTGATACACTTTTCGAGGCTGAGAATTAAACCATATGTAGTCATAAAATTTGCCTAAGCAAGCAAAGCCTACTTAAGATGTCCTTTGAGTTTGAAAGAATTATTTTTGCCATTATTTTTCAGTTCTTTATATGATCTTACTAGAAGGACTAGTGCTCCAAACCAAAAATGAGACCATGTGGCTGATGTGAGTTATTTTCCTGGCCTACCTGGGTACAGTCATACCCAATGGGTGAGGCCATTTCTGGCAGGCACAGCAGGAAACCACAGAAGAGGTCAAACCCATGGTCATTTGCACCATTTGTCCCACACTCTCCCTGCCCCCAAATTCCTCCAGGCAGCAACTCCTCCCCTCCCCTTTAAATCCTTTGTTCTGCCCTCACTTCCTGCTGATTCTGCTCTCCAAACTCAGCCCACTCCCAAAGGAGGGAATAAGCAGCCATGGTTGTGTATACAGAGCTTTCTCAGGTGGTCTCTCCCCTCCACATCTTTAACATATATGGTGCTGAAACCCAGGACAGGGCTCCCCTCTTTAGAGGGACTTCGAGCCCTACCTTGACCAACTGCATCTTAAGGAGGCCCCCTGTGACTTTAGCCTCTCAGACCACACGGCAGACACTCTCCACCAACTGCAGATCAGGTAAGACTTCTCCCTTTCCCCTCTCCATGCCTTTAACACCCTCTGAGCCTTTAAAAGTTTTCCCTCTGTCTCGGGCTCCCTCTCCCAGCCGGCCCACTGTGGCCTCTGCCTCATGGTGGGAGGAGGGGCTCATGGAGCCCAGCATGAGCCCAGTTCTCAGCCACAGCCACTTACCCTTCCCCTCACTTGACTCCCTCCTCCCCACCACCACCATTCACCCTGAGGCATGCCCTCTGGCCAGCCACGGGCCGCCAAGCCTCAGTTGCCCTGCCTACACACCAGTGCTGGGCCGGGTGTCCCAGGCTGCAGTGGCTTCAATGCCAAGTGCTCATTCTCAGCATGCCTGGCCCATTCTACCCGCTAGCCCACTTGCCTCTCTCAGAGCCCTGGCTGCCTGGCATAGCAGGCATGTGGCAATGCTATAGAGTGAAGGTCCAACTAGCACTTGTGTACATAGTGGGACCACAGCACCTGTGTCCACAGCCCATGGTCTGCACAAGCATGGCTTAGCCCAGCCCTGGTAATGAAAATGCTGGACTGTGCCCTCCTCACCAGCCTCGTGCCTCCCCTTTGCCATGGGCCACGGCCCTCACCAATCCCACCACATCCCTGCATAGTGGCCCCTGGCTGGCCCACACCATGCTGCCCTTGCCCTCCCTGCTCCTGCCACAGTGCAGCTGCCTGGCTTTGTAAGTGAGCTGGTCTGTGCTCAGCCTGGGCCCACCCTGGGCTGCCTTCCAAGGGTCTGCGGCTGCTCATGATGCTGCAGGCTCAGGCTGCCCAGGCTGCGCGCTCTCCTCTACCCTCCACCATACGCTCTCGCAGCCCCCACCTCGCCACACGCCCTGTCCAGACTACTTGCTCCTGCGCCCTCCACCCCTCTATGCCTGCTCCACAAAGTGGCAAGAACAAAAGACAGTCTGGGTCCATGTTTCTCCCTCTCTGTTCTTTTTAGACCTTTTCTGTTCTGACGCTTAAAACCCCAGATTTTTTCCAATTCACCAAAAGTTAACTTCAACGCCCTTAATTGAGGACTGTCTTTCCCTCCAAGAGGTTAAATTAACAAAGCTTACAACTGTTTGCCTTCAGCAGGAGACAATAGCTATCAAAAAGCAACTTACACTTGTGCTTTATGTCTCCTAACGAAGTCTTATATAACTGATCTTCTCTTCTGGGTGTTCAAGTACTAAAGTTTAGAAACCAGAACTGCAGAGATAATTGGGCTAAAAAAGCAAATATTTTGGCCCTGGCCCTCCAAAGTGTGCAGAGCCCCAGGACCTGAAAGAACCTTTTCTATAGGATCCTATAACTGGTGAGTCACCCAATCTCCTGAGAAGGAAGATTGCTGGACTCCAGAGGACAGAGATAAACAAATGCACAGTGTGCCTAAGGCAGGGCATCAAGAGAGAAAAGTTTCCCGAGCTTTCACAGAAAGCAACATGGTCAAGTAAGACTATGACCATCCTGGCAGCCAACAAAGACAGAGGAGCTGAGAGGCTCTGTACATGGTTCCAAGAGTAGTGCCTGAAGAGGCTTATCTGACCCTGATAGCTAGAAGGAGGTCAATTTCGATTAACACAACTCTCATTTTAACTTGGTCCCAAGCACCCAGCAGAAAAGTACAATCAAAAGAGAGAAATAAACTTTTGTCATCTGTCTATGTGCCCTCCAAATTAGCAGTTGTTCACTGTCCAGGATACCAAGAAAGAGCTGACAAAGTATTTCAAAGACTAATTTAAAAAGGACCATACACCATGGTCCTGTCAGCTCCACCAGCTGTCAAGGTACCAAGCCTGGACTCCTGGGTACACCACACCCAACTCAAGTCCTGGGAACCACAGACTGATGCTGAGTGTGAAATACACAGAATCATTACAACAAACATCTTGCTAGATATATGGCCTGCTCCCCTTGTCAAGTACTCAGCGGGCTCTAAACAACACCTTGACTGGTCTGTCTGTATGAAATAAAAAAAAATTAAATTAATGAGACAAGCCATCCTCAAAAATTGGATGGCCTTAGATATCCTGACAGCAGCACAGGGGGATACTTGTACAATTATAAAGGCTACATGTTGTGTGTCCATTCCTGATACTTTTGCTAATATCTCGATGACTATTCAAGATAGTAAACAACAGGTTAATGCCATTTCGGATTCTAAAGCTCCCTGGACCTTCTCCTTACCCTCTTTGTGGGAAGCTATTACTGGCTCTTCCTGGTAAAAAATACTTTTTGGTTATATTCATAATAGCCTTGCTGATTTTATTGTCTGGCTCATGCTTACTTAACTGTATCTTTGGCCTTGTCTCCTCAGATTTAAAGCTATATGTTTACTCAAGAGAAGAGCACCTGACATCTATCCAGGACCTTTAGATAGACACTCTGGAGAGTGTCTCTAAGTGCCAGTCACAACTATGACCTCCATTAGCCTGAAGCAGCCAGAATGCTCACTACCCCCTGCTCCCTCATGGCAGTTCAAGATACTTTTTCAGAAGGGGGATATTATAGACAGCTAAGTTACATAGAAATATTATCGGTGGTCAGGTATGACTGGGCCCTCCAGAAAGTCAAGACAAAAGATAACACACCACAACTGTAGCCAGAGAGGCATCAGTTAGAGGCTGGGCTTCAAGACAACAAAAAGACCAGGCCTACATAACTCCCCAAGGGATCACCTAAACATTTTAATTTTGAAGGCAGGGTCTTAATATTCCTGCTTTATATGTACTGCATTCAGACTTGCTTAAAAATACCATCTGGTGGACTTTGATACTAACTACAGGATAAATGTAGAAAATGCTATAAAATGGGTCTTCTTATTAAATCTAGCTTATACTTTAAAAAAAATATATGCTTATTAATAAATTGTGGGACCTCATCCATCAGTTCAGCCTTTCTTTTGTGTGCACAAGAAAAGTGATGGATGAGCCTTTACTGATTTGTAACTCATGGTTTTGAGGCACTAACTATAAATTGAACCTGCGAGCTTCAGAGACACAGAACTTTTAGACTGGACTTTACACATAGCGTTGTCTTGCTGCTAAAGGGGTCACCCAGATGATTAGACAGATAATACAGGTGTATTGGAGGCTTCTTTGCTCTACAGCCCAAGGCAGAATTAGGAATTAGTCTGAGTCATTTGTTTGTTTCTGTCTATTTCTAGGATGATCTCTTTCACAGGTAAAAAGTGCTCCAACTATTGTCAACTCTTTGATATTTTCTTATTCTATCTCAAAAGACTTAAACAATGGTTTAGATCTCTGGATCATTGGTCTTGCTACCAATGCTCCCTTCCTTAAACATGACTGGTATAGCTCAAATCAGTTAAACTTATGCTCGAGGTCCCCAGACACCCTCAACCAGCTCCTTCCTGGACCTTCTTGGCTCGGCCACTGAAGATTAAAGCTGCCGAAAGGCTTCAGAGGCCCCCTGGAACATCTCGGGCGCCCAACACTGGGTAACTCTTACAGTGGAGGGTGAGTCCATCCCATTTTTAATCAATATGGGTGCCTGCCACGTCACTTAGCCTTCCTTCCAAGGACCGAGCCCCCTTGCTCCACTCACTGCTGTGGGCATTGACAGCAAACTCCCCAGAACCTTAACTCCACCAGTCTGTGCCAAATGAGTGAGCACCATTTCCCACACTCCTTTTTAGTCATCCCTACCTGTCCTGCTCCCCTTTTAGGGTGAGACATCTTAACCAGGTTATCAGCTACCCTGACCACTCCTGGGACACAACCAATGCTTACAGGACTTTCCCCGCTCCTCCACGCCTCCTGTCATTTCCCCTCACTTCAACCCCAGAGTCTGACACTCCTGCCCCACGCCTGGGTTCCTTCCAACAACCACTCACCATGCTTCTCAAGCCTAACCCCGCCCACCCGCCAAGGGCAATATCCCATCCCCGACCTGGCTCTGTGGGAACAACAGCCTGTTACTTCTTGCCTGTTGTGAGCCAGTCCCTGAATCCTCGTGGACTCCTCTTACAGCACTCTCACTGCCCGGAACGGAAGGCAGATGGCCTTTGCTGGTATGAGATCTCCACTATCAACCAGATCGTCCTTCCCACACGCCCCGTGGTGCCTGACCCCCCCCCCCACCAAACAACGGCCGCTCTCCTTCCGCCGCCGAATTGGACACTTCCGCCTCCGGGTTTCCCCCCCCCACCAAACAACGGCCGCTCTCCTTCCGCCGCCGAATTGGACACTTCCGCCTCCGGGTTTCCGGCTTTGCTCTCCTCACTAAAGCACTCTACAAACAAATAAAGGGAGACCCCACCAAGCCCTCAGAGCACAAGACCCTTCCTCACTTGTTTCTTCAGACCTTAAAAGAGGCGCTGTTAACTCCCAGCGAAGCTCACATCACTGGGCATGTTGCACTCGCCCTCCACTCAGCCGTAATCTTCAGGGACTGTGTCTTCTCCCACCGTTCACCCTTTCTGCTGCCCCTCTGCTGCTTTCCACCCTTCTGCCCGGTGGGACAGAGAGGCCTGCCCCACTCTCCGCGCCGTTTAAACCCATGCTGGTCACAGAAACACGCTCCGGGAAGAACCGCCTTCCCCTGGCGTCCGGCTAACTGTGGGACACCCGCCGTGGCCCCCACCCACACTGCTATGTCCTGAGCCCAACTGGAGAAGTCCGCTGGGAACCACACGGCCACTCTCATTTTGACACACCGGGCATGACAAACACCTCTCTCTGCTGTCCACGGGAAACCGTCCTTCTTCTGTCCCCCATCTGCCCCCCGCCTGTCTCCTCAAAAACCTGAAACCTCCCGCCCCTCCCCGACCTGCGGAGATCCCCGGCGTCCAGGCCTTCCTCACCCTCCCTAACCTCCCACCCTGCGCTCCTCCCAATCCCTCTTCTTTCCCTCCTGCCTGCTGCCTCCAGCTGATGCTGACTTCTCCCTGAGGACAGATCCAGCGGGCCCCGGGAGCCCCCGCCCTGGCCGGAGCAGCTGCTTCCTTCCCCAGAGCCTCCTGCTGATCCGACGCGGCCTCCTCGCTCTAACGCTCCTTTTCCCACACGCACAGCAAGGCGTTTCTCCAACTCCGGACTGGCAAACTGATCTCGCCGCATGCCCCGGATGCAGAAGTTAAGACACGTCCCGGTCTAGGTCGACGCCTTTCCCACTGACTCCGAAGCGGCCTCGGCCACTGTCACCTCCCTCCTAGCTGATGTTATCCGCGGGTGTGGCCTCCCCAGCTCTGTTCGATCAGATCAGGGACCGCTCCGCAGACTCGGTCATGGTTACCTCGCACCAGGCACACTGCTGAGTTCTCTGTGCAGAAGCCTTCCCCGTTCTGGGGAGAATTCCAAGGCGTCGTGTGGCTCTTCTGGCCCGGTTCGAGTCACGTGAGGGAGAAGGGCAAATTTAGCCGTTCCCCACTCCGGACACACGGGGGCGCCAAACCTGAGCGGTTGCGGAGAAGGCGGCAGGGGGCCGCTCTTGTCCTCGGGACGTCGGCGTACTCGCGTGACCCGGAAGCGCGGGCGTCACGTGACGCGGCGTGGCCTGCTGCCTAGGAAACGCAGAGCGCGTGCTTCCGCTGGAGCAGGGGCTCCGGGGCTCCGACCTCCGGGCTGGGGCGCAGGCTGCAGCGGGACGCGATGCTGTGCGCCCGCAGGCTGGGCGGCCTCGGAGCCGGGGTAGCGGCTCTGCGGCCGCGGCTAGCGGGCCGACTTGGCTGCAGAGCTGGCGTCCGAGCCCGAAGGGTCAGCACCAGCTGGGCCCCGGTGGGCGCCGCGTTCGACGTCAGGCCGCAGGGCCGCCTCCGGGGCGTGTTCGGCGAGCGCCGGGTGAGC